>NC_045441.1:59475697-59519220 GCF_002776525.5 Piliocolobus tephrosceles
AGAAAACCAAACACCGCATGTTCTCACTCATAGGTGGGAACTGAACAATGAGATCACTTGGACTCGGGAAGGGGAACATCACACACCAGGGCCTATCATGGGGAGGGGGGAGGGGGAGGGGGGAGGGATTGCATTCGGGAGTTATACCTGATATAAATGATGAATTGATGGGTGCTGACGAGTTGATGGGTGCAGCACACCAACATGGCACAAGTATACATATGTAACAAACCTGCACGTTATGCACATGTACCCTAAAACTTAAAGTATAATAAAAAAAATAAAATTAAAAAAAAAGAAAGTAAACTTAATAATTGACTGTGTCTTCCAATTTAACTGGAGCATGAAAGCTCATAACAAAAATGATGTTCGATAATTACACCATTAAAAAATCTGGCTTAAAAAAAAAAAAAATCTCAAATGTCTTCATTTCACCATACCTATTGCTTGCACATTAGTGCAAGCCCGTATCACGATTATGTCAGTTTTGCCCCTTCGTATATTCATACTGCAGACCTAGCTCCCCAAAAAGCCAATGGGCCCTCCATACATTCACAATAAGGTCAGTATTTCTTAGCAGAGTACATAAAGTTCTTCATGATCTAACTCTTGCTTAGTTGTATAACTTCATCTCTGGGCACTCCTACTCCATGCCCACTCTCACCATCACCTACAGTGAACTCCTATCTTCTCTAATGTTCCGTGTCTCTGAACATTTGAGTAATACAGCTGGAATCCAACATATTCTCCCACCCCAAATCTCCATCTCCCTTGGTCTGATAAAAGTCTATTCATCTTTCAGATTTTAGTCTTTAAGCCTTCTCTTACCAATGAAACTGCTTTGTAAAATAATTTTTTTAATAACTCAAAATTTTTTGGTATTGTAACTACACATTATGGTGAAACAGACTGAGGATGGCCACTCTTTTATTTTTCTTCCACATTACCAGAGGTAAAACATTACAAGGCTGCTTGGAGTAGCCAAGCCATCTTTCTTACTCCTTTTCTGGTTCTGCTTTTTTTTTTTTTTTAGTTTTTTTCAAATATAGAAACTGGGCCAAGGTAATGGAGGGGGACAGTTTGTTGGTAGGTAGTAAGATATTAGAATCACTAACTATTCAACAAGATCTAGCTTGTTGGGCATTTCTTGCTCATTTTCTTTTAGTACCAGTAGTCTTTTGCCTCAGTAGAGTAGTAAAATTTGAGACGATTTGAATTTAAGCTAACAAGAAGAAAGGAAAGCCAGGTTTAGCTAGTAAAGGAAAAAGGCATATTCCATATAGAATAACCTAGTTCCCTGCATTGTGAGGCAGGGGCCTATGCCTAAGCCAACAAATTCTGACTTGAATTTTGGTATACCTAGCTCCCTAAGAGACCTCAAGAATTGGCTGAATTAGAATTTAAGTATTTCTGGTCTTACCAGTAAGCTACCATCTCATTCCATCATAATATTTGTCATAAATTATTTCCAACAAAAGCTGCTCAAAAAACAGATCATCTGTGTGGTTTTTATGTCATTTGTCCTTTGGCTACCAAAGTTCCTGGCACACTGAAAGTACTTAATGAATGTTTCTTAAATAAAGCAAATGATAATCTAAAATCCATACAAACATAGAAGCTTTCTTATGAAACTCGGCCAGCAGTATATCACAGGACTGCTAGATGACAGCTAGTTTACAATACATATGCACACAGGTGACAAGACAGTAAGAAACCAAATCAAGTGGGTATCTGCTACAATTCCTCCCTGACTCACTGATATGGCAGTCAGATCATTTAGGAGCAGATCCCAGAGCATAACTCTCAACCTTGGTACTGAAACTATGTACTACTCTCTCAGGTATCAGATTTATCCGATGCCACTTGCTATCTACATTCAGCAAGGTTTTTTTGAAAAGAGTATTATAAAAATGTTAACTTTAAAAAAGTATAGGCCGGGCGTGGTGGCTCACGACTGTAATCCCAGCACTTTGGGAGGCTGAGGTGGGCGGATCACAAGGTCAGGGGTTTGAGACCAACTAGTCCTAGCCTGGCCAATATGATGAAATCCTATCTCTACTAAAAATACAAAAAACTTAGCCGGGCATGGTGGCAGGCACCTGTAGTCCCAGCTACTCAGGAGGCTGAGACAGGAGAATCGCTTGAACCTGGGAGGCAGAGGTTGCAGTGAGCCGAGATCTCACCACTGCACTCCAGTCTGGGCGACAGAGCGAGACTCTTGTCTTAAAAAAGACGAAAAAAAAAAAAAAAAAAAAAACCCCGGGCACGGTGGCTCAAGCCTGTAATCTCAGCACTTTGGGAGGCCGAGACGGGCGGATCACTAGGTCAGGAGATTGAGACCATCCTGGCTAACACGGTGAAACCCCGTCTCTAATAAAAAATACAAAAAAAAAAAAAAAAAACTAGCCGGGCGAGGTGGCGGGCGCCTGCAGTTGCAGCTACTCGGGAGGCTGAGGCAGGAGAATGGCGTAAACCCGAGAGGCGGAGCTTGCAGTGAGCTGAGATGCGGCCACTGCACCCCAGCCTGGGTGACAAAGCGAGACTCTGTCTCAAAAAAAAAAAAAAAAAAAAAAAATCATAACTACACTTGCCGTTTAGGGAATAGGCTAAGATTTCTCCCTTTCTCCCTATTTTGATGAAAGTAAATAGTTTAGTATTACAAACACATATGCTTTAAGTTTCTTTTTCTTCTGATTTTAAGAATGAAGCATGCTCACCATAGAAAACTATGAATAAGGAAATGAAATAATCCAGAAAGTAATTACCCATAGATTACCACTATTATCATTTTGATGTGATGATCTAAGTTCTGTTTTAATCTTTGTTCAATGCATTTTGATGCTGATACAACTTTACTACATAAAAATTCTGTATTAGCCTCTTTTACTTATTTAATAAGTACTTCTAGGTTATTAATATTACATTTTTTTAATATAATGGTTGTGCAATATTTCATCATATACCATAATTTACAAAGCCATTACTGTACTATTAGATATTTATTTCCAAATACGTGTTATAAGTAACAAAGTAATGAGCAACTTGAACTAAAATATTGTTTATTATTTCCAAGGGATAGTTCTAGAAGTGAGATTACTAAATCAAAGGACATGAAACATTTATAAGACTATCTAGATTATAAAATTACAGGAGTATATATAAAGAGCTGCATTCATTTACATTTCCACCAGAAGTATGGGAGAATGCTGTTTCATCTCATGGAGCAAGAGAAACTCAGTAAAATTTATAAAATCATTTAATAAACAAAAAAGTCGGATATCTCACTGTAGTTTCTAATAGAAGTGATTACTGTTCTCACCGCTAATACTGTATATTTCCTTAAGGTGTAAGCCAATATAGTAAGGCAAGAAATAACAGATCTATATAAGAAATAAAGACTGAAAAGGAAGTAACGAAACTGTCATGATTTACAAAAGATATAATTGCATTATTTAGAAAACTATAGAAAAATCAACAAATTATTATAATATGACACCTGGCCATCAGCAAGATGGCCAAATACAAGATCAACATAAAAAAGCAACAGTTTCCAACCATATCAGCAACAAGCACTTGAAAAAGAAAAAAAAAAACAAAACAATTCCTTTCATAATAGCAACCATAACCACAAATACCTGAGAAATCAATCTAATTAGAAATATGCAAGATCTTGAGGAAGATTTAATAAAGGATATAAAACAAGACCTCAATAGAGAGAAATATATGTTCTTGGATAGGAAGAATCATTAAACTAAATGTGTCAATTCTTCCAGAATTATTCTATGAAGTGAATACAATCACAAATTTAATTCAAAACTTTTCCATGAAACTCTGCTAATCTGACATGTGAAAAATCAACTAAGAAAACTCTGAAAAAGCAGAATAGTAGAATAAAGATATGTTATGCAGCTACAGTAATTAAAATAAGGAGCTGTCAGCTTAGGAATAGGGACAGAAATGAACACAGTTTAAAACAGATGTGTGTGTGTACGCAAAATAATCCAACTGTGCCTTATTTCTTCTTTTGGAAAAGAAGATTTGCAAGGTTTTTTCTTATACTAAATAGTAAGTAACATTACTCTGTAAGATAGATCTGCAAATCTGAAAAACAAAACGAAACTATTTATCTACCTATAAATAAACTCACCTACCAATAAACTGAAAATGACCTATTTAATAATAGTCATACAGCAGGTTCAAAGTACATGTGTTTCTTAATAATGTTTTGTGCATATAACCTAGGGAACAAGGTTTTCTAAGAGAACTGATCAGGAAAAACAAAAACTGCTGACTTCTATGATATAAAACTTACCATGGGGGCCAGTGGCATTTTTTCTGTTCTGAATAATACTAAAATGATTCTTAACTGAGCCTACTTAGATTGACTTCCTTTACAGATTAAACTTGGAATCTGCCTAAGCAAATGTCTAAGGTCCTCTCAAAGAATATGTCTCCTAACATTGCAAATAACTTTCAATAAACACACTCTAAAATAGGATTTGGTTTACATAATGATCTGACTTAAAATAAGCAAGGAGGCTGTATATTCCTAAACATAAAAAGATAACCAAATATGCTTAGGGCTGGGGAGGATAGAGAGGAGAAATGGGGAATGACTGCTAATAAGGGTTTCTTTATGAGGTCATGTGAATGTTCGAAAACTAGATTGTGGTGAAAGCTGCAAAACTCTATCAATATACCAAAAACCATTGAATATACACTTAAAGTTGTATAATATGGTATGTGTATATATAAATAAAGTTGTTTTTTTTAAAGTAACTAGATTTAAAAAAAAATTTTTTTTAATTCTACTTTTGTTGGCTATGAGTACCTTTAAGCTAGTGGTTTCCAAAAGGAGGCAATTTTGCCTTCCATGAGATACTTAGTACTAGGTCTGGAGACATTTTTGGTCGTCACAAAGTGTGAGATTACTGGTATATAGTGAGTAGAGGCCTGGGATGCTGCTAAACATCTTACAATGCACAAAACATATCTCAAAATCAAAGAATTACCTGGCCTAAAATGTCAATAATGCTGAGGTTAAGAAATCCGCTGAAACTCAGCATTGGAATAACTCAACTAACATTTATGCCTATCATTCATATCATCATAAACAGCTATAACAAAATATATGAAAAATTAAAATATGGTACATTTGTGTGATCCCTATAAAAACCACATGAGTCTCCACAAAAACAGAAACTATATGAATCTGAATTAAAGCCTTTGAAAAGAGAGCTATACAAATTTGGGAATAGGCTGTGACAGTTTTGACAGACATATGACTAGAGAGATTCCATGGTACAGTGGTGGTAAAAAAAATCCTTGATTGGAAAATTATGCTTATTAATTACAAAATACTTCTTTGCCTTATGCAAGAGCTTCAATGACATGTTTTCCTACAGATGAACTACAAATGAAAATACTAAGAAACAACTGAGTACCTTGTGTATCTCTTAAATGAAGGTGAACCATATTAGCCAATGACTTCCAGGACTATTTACATACTATGGGTCATGTACAATCTGTGAACCAATACTGAGTTACTGAACAGGCACAACAGTTTAGTAGAGCCAGTTTAAATAGAACTTTCAGGTCAAGCAGACCTGTTTCTTAGTTCTGATTCTCACTGCAGTTTCTTCCTTTGAGGACCTGGGAGCTGTAGGAGTTGACTGAAACAGTGTATATAGCACAGGTCTTAGCATAATGTCTGGAATGTGATAAATACTCAAGAGAAATGTTAACTCCAGTAAAACAAACTGCAAACATATTAAGTACAAATACTTAACAGCCATTCACATTTCCTTAAGTCCTAGCACTTTGAATGTGAACTTAGTATACAAGTGAGATTTACTCATTCAGCAAACATCTACTGAGTACCTGCTATGTGCTTAATGCTGCTGGAGAAATGATAAATAAGATCTGACCAGAAGCCCTCACCTGTAGGGAAGACACACTCAAATAAATAACTACAATATGTACAATAACAAAAATGTGCATAAAATGCCTACTTAACAGAGAGGACAGTGATTTACTGTCAAAAAAAAAAAAAAAAAAAACAATGAAGGCTTCACAGAGGAGATGAAACCATTGATGGGTGGAAAGAAAAAAGGCAAATGGGGAAGGCAGTGGGAAGCCTATATTTAAAGGCATAACCCTGAGACAGCATACCACTGGAGATTAAAGTTCAAGGAAGTGAGGGGGCTAAAGATGGGGTTGGAAGGATAGATCAGGAAGGGCCTTATTTTTTTTTTTTAAGAGACAAGGTCTCACTCTGTTGCCCAGGCTGCAGTGCAGTAGTGCAATCATAGCTCACTGTAATCTCAAACCCCTAGGCTCAAGAAATTACCCTACGTCAGCCCTCTCAAGTAGGACAACAGGCAAGTGCCACCATACCCAGCTAAATTTTTTATTGGGACAGGATCTTGCTATGTTGTTCAGGCTGTCAATTTCTTAAAGAAGGGACTTTCTGGGATAGGAGAGAGGGAATCCTTGTTAAGGTATTATGCCCATCCTTCCCATCCCCAACCCAGAATAGCTGCCACACAATAATCATTTGTGATTATTCTCTCTTCTAAGACTTGGAGAGGTTATGTACATTTCCCAGATTACGCAGCTGCTATTAAGTCGTAAAGACAAGATGTGGACCTAGGTCAGCCTGAATCCAGAGCCCTACACTCGTTCCCGGTTGGCTATATTCTCTCCTTGTGCACTAAGGATATTATTTGGACTTTGGAGGCAACAGGGAGTTAGCGGTAAACATAGTAACACCTGTCTATCAATTCTGATGCCTGAAGGCATTGCTCTTTTGAACTTCCCTGAGCTAGGAAGGAAAGTTTCTCTCCTAAACTTTGGAGAGAAAAGTTTAGGAAAACAAAGACATACACTCCTCTTTAATATCTAGTTATTTCTATTTATTCTAATCTTGCTCCAGATAACTGTCAACTATTCTCAACTCTGTTTATGTTGAAGAAATCCTTCCTAGCCAACAAACCCTAGAAAGATCTGAATACTTTTCTTAAATAGAATTTGCAATATTTAAAACAACAACAAAAAACTTTCTAATTTTCCCTCATTCTATGTTGAACCATATTTGCCTAAGTTGATGGTGAAAAATAAAACAAAAAAGGAAAATCTGGCTAATTCTATGTGAAATTTTAAATAATTTTTAGAAGTTTTAAAGCTACTTTCAGTCCTTTAGATGTATAATGAGTCATCACAGTAGTAAAGCATTTATAGCCTCTATCACCAACTTTTATTCTACATTGGGCTCTATTACTTCTTCAGTTTTTCTAATTTACATTACCTGAGCCATTACTGTTGCTTGGTAACCTTTCATTCATCCTATAGTTGGCAATGTACAAAGCCCTTCACTGGCTGTTCCAATTTTTTTTTTCTTCTGTCCTCAAATCCTCATTTCCCTTTCCGTGCACCTTACAATCTGTAGATGATTTTACCTTCTAATTTACTGAGAAGTCACCCAGAAGTATCTTCATTTTCCCTTCTATTATCAGCATCAGCATCTGACTAGTTCTCCAAATGTTAACTCATCTTTTTAAAATCTCATTTTAGAAGCACTTTCACCTGGGTGACAGACCCTGTCTCAAAAAAAAAAAAGTTATATATCAGTGCTGTCCAACATGATAGCCTCTTGCCATATGTGGTTATTAGCACTTTAAATGTAGTTAATGCAACCGAGGAAATAAATTTTTAATTTTAATTAATTTTAGGTTTATAAGCCACATGAGACCAGTGGCTTTCACACTGAACAGCACAGTTCTTAGGTCTCATCAAATGATTCAAACACAAAACCTGCTGAACTTTTCTCAATACTCTCAAGTCAACATTCAATACCATCTGAGATTCCTCTTACCTGCTGACATACTACCCTGTGCTCTTTCTATTACTCTGATGGTTCTCACTTTTCTTAACTTTCTGCTTTTGGCCCCCAAAGACTAGTTGTAACCATAAGTTCAGTTCTCATAATTCTCCTATCAAATGCAAAATTGTCTGCCTCAATCTCATACGCTGCCATAATATCAACCATCATCTCCACGCAAAAGACTTTCAAATCTAGACTGCTGATTCTGATCTCTTCTCAGGCCCAATCTCCAGATACAAACCAGACACTTTCAATATACTATTAGCTCAGACTTATTAACAAAAACCAAAATTCAAGTTCATCACTTTCATTTTCTAAAAGTCATTTCTTTGAACGGCACAAGCACTTTCATGGTCATCCAGATTCAAAATCTACAGAATTACTCTTAAAATGTTTTTCCTCTCTCCTTTCATACATCAAATCGTGTCTTTTTTATTTTTATTTAAGACTCTTGAGAACCACATACTTTACAATGAAGTTCAGATTTCCCATCACTGATATGAGTCCCGAACTAGCTTCCCCATTTCTCCTATGTCTGTTAAAAAATAAAACTAACTAGCTTGGGCAACATGGCAAAATCCTGTCTCTACAAAATACAAAAATTAGCTAGGCATGGTGGCAGCACACCTGCAGTCTCAGCTACTTGGGAGGCTGTGGTGGGAGGATTGCTTAAGCCGGGGAGGTGGAGGTTGCAGCAAGCCAAGATCACCCCTCTGCACTGCCTGGGTAACAGAGTGAGACACTGTCTTTAAAAAAAAAAAAAAAAAACTAAAACACTACTTCATAAATGAAACTTCCTGTCCCCTACCCCTCAAACATACACACATTCACATATCCTTTTCACCTGTCCTTGGTCTGACATTGCCATTCTACAATCAAATTTCTACCAACCTTGGCCAGGCGCGGTGGCTCAAGCCTGTAATCCCAGCACTTTGGGAGGCTGAGACGGGCGGATCATGAGGTCAGGAGATCGAGATCATCCTGGCCAGCACGGTGAAACCCCGTCTCTACTAAAAAATACAAAAAAACTAGCCGGGCAAGGTGGCGGGCGCCTGTAGTCCCAGCTACTCGGGAGGCTGAGGCAGGAGAATGGCGTGAACCTGGGAGGCGGAGCTTGCAGTGAGCCGAGATCGCGCCACTGCACTCCAGCCTGGGCGACAGAGCGAGACTCCGTCTCAAAAAAAAAAAAAAAAAATTTCTACCAACCTTGAGAACTTCATTTTCTCACATTCTCCTCAAAGTCTCTACTACAACTTTAAAGGTCTATCCACTCTTTCTGAAATACACAAAGCATATTCCAACTTCCTATCTTTTGTACAATGCCTTCCTTCTTTATTCCTGTTAGGGCTCTCCTTTTCTCAAAGAATCAGTTCAAGCCTCCCAGGCTTCATGGAGTCTTTTTATTTCTGCCCTGGCTCTCAGAGGATTCATCTTACTCTTAATTTTAATATTACCATCTTTTACTATTCATCTCTCTTTTAGTATATACCACTTGTATTACTTCTATGCATTACCTTTTATTTTAATGAATATTCTGTCTCCTCAATTGGAACATAAGCTTTTAGAAGGCAAAGACTTCTACCTTTATGCTCTCAGAACTTAGCCCTGTGATTACACTTAGTAGGAATTTAAGGAATAAATCACAAAGAAATGGATATGCAGTTGAGAAGTGGTAAGAGGACAAAGTTAGTAAACAGGACCACTAAGAATTAGACAGATAAAATAGGAAATAATGGTAAAAAGCAATCTGCCATGAGAGCAGAAAACATGAGCAAAGGCAATCACAGAATCATGTATTAGTGTACTAACCATCTAAAAACAGTATAATCTTATTACAGTGATCATCAAACCATTCTTGGGACTTTTCTGTTTTATAGGCAGTTCATCCAAACAAGTAATGCTCAAAATATATTACTTGGGTAAAAGACAGAGTTTATGGTTAATATCTTTCCCCTCTACCTAGTATTTATTTTAATGAAATCTGAGATACCAAGGCAAGCTGGCAGCTTGTGTAGGTGGGTATAAGAATTCCCAAAACACGGTGGCTCATGCCTGTTATCCCAGCACTTTGGGAGGCCGAGGCAGGTGGATCACGAGGTCAGGAGATCGAGACCAGCCTGGCTAACACGGTGAAATCCTGTCTCTACTAAACATACACAAAGTTAGCCAGGTGTGGTGGTACATGCCTGTAGTCCCAGCTACTCAGGAGGCTGAGGCAGGAGAATCGCTTGAATGTGGGAGGCAGAGGTTGCAGTGAGCTGAGATTGCACCACTGCACTCCAGCCTGGCGACAGAGTGAGACTGTCAAAAAAAAAAAAAAAAAAAAAGAATTCCCAAAACATTACAATGACAACTTTATTCTATAGACGTTTAAATCAGTCCAGCTCTGGAAATACAGAAGTAATGCTCAGTGCTAAGAGGGTACAGTATGCCCTGTCAGTTCTTAGGGTCATAGCTTAAAATAGTTGCATAGTTTAGGGCCAAGAGAGGTTGGTCCAACACTGTTAAGTGTCATGGATCAGTCTAACTCCATAGATGGCTATTTTAAGCTGCATCTCTAAACAGCAAATTGAACAACCAGGAAATACTAGATTTCTACATTCAAGTGTAAATGAACTGGCTACAAATTTTTGTCTAAAAGTGTGTGTGTGTGCGCGCGCGCGCGTGTGTTGGCAGGGGGGTGCCATCTAAGAACCATCCTGCATATTCTACCAAGCAATCCAGATCTATCTTCAGTAGTACGGAATTCAGCTTTTCACCTCCAATTAAGGTGAAAAGAGTATGAGCACTTATTGGGGGAAAAGGAGGATTTTAAAAAATTATTGTATTAACTTTCTTGGACACAAATGACTTTTGGCATATCTGTGGTGAAGGGAGAAGAGATGAGAACACAGGCAAAGAAAATGTTTCATTCACTTATGTGATGAATTCACAATATGATTTTTAAAAACTCATTTACAGAAATAAACTGGCTGGACATAGTGGCTCACGGCTGTACTCCCAGCACTTTGGGAGGCTGAGGCAGGTGGATCACCTGAGGTCAGGAGTTCAAGACCAGCCTGGCCAACATGGTGAAACCCTGCCTTTACAAAAATTCAAAAATTAGCCAGGCATGATGGTGGGTGCCTGTAATCCCAGCTACCTGGGAGGCTGGGGCGGAAGAATCGCTTCAACCCGGGAGGCAAAGGTTGCAGTAAGCCAAGATTGTGCCATTGTACTCCAGCCTGGGCGACAGAGTAAGACTCCACTCCCCCACCCCACCAAAAAAAAGACATAAATCTTGACAGGAAAACTGCACTTGATGGAAAAGACTTATTTAAATAATTTAAAGACGTGGTCAGACAAGAAACGAACTTCACTGTAAAGCTATAATCAAAGCCAAATCCTTTTAACAAATGACCCCTACATTTCTTCTTCGAAAGTTATAAGAACTCTTAATTAGTAATTTAGCCTTTTAATTTCATCACAATAAGCCCCCAAAAGACCATGAATTTATAATACCTATATTGCTATTTCTAAAATTAGTGATGTATTATATTAATTGCTTATAGCTAAGATAAGATAGTTCAAGATTATTTCTACATATGTGCAACTGCACTCTAGCTTGGCCAACAGAGCAAGACCCCAACTCCTAAACACAAACACACACAGGCATATACACACACACCCACCTAATAAAAAAAATAAGCAGCAGTGGGTCATGGTCATATCGCTCACCCCTTTGTCACACTGGGGGATTTAATCATTATTTTGTATTGCTATGTTGTTGGTTCCTTTGAAAAACTCAATGTGCTTCATCATCTTAGCAGACAATGATCTGTTAATTATCAAAAATACTCTTGGCCTGCTTACTCTAGATGATTCTGAAAAGGAAAGGAACATGCAATTGTTCTTATTTCTAGATATAGTAAAAACTATAAATGTATAAAAAACGGAACCAAATAATTAAATACAAAGCAAGTTTTTTTTCAACAGAGCTTCATCTACTCAGTCAAGTATTCATTAAGCACCAAACACATGCAAGGCACAATCTATACACAGGAGGAAGCAAAGATGATAGCACTACTGAAGTGTCAGAGGTAGTATAACGAACCATTACTTAGCTACCATTTATACTGTATGTTTTCCATTACAAAAGCTGAAAGTTGTAGCAATAACAGCATCTCAGGGCCCCATGCAGACGAAGTATAAGAGTTGGCAAGAAAAAGGAAATCTGGCAGGGAATGGATGATTCAAAAAAAAAAAACTGAGTTTCCAAACCAGATTATTCTTTATCATTCTCCTATGATAAAAGGTTGTACTATAAAGTTGCTAAATGCTTTACTCAATATAGTAATACAAAAAACAAAAACAAACTTGTTTTATTTAGGAAGTTATAGGCTCCCTGGGGAGCAGATACATACTTTGGTGCCATGTGACTCGGATATGTTTCCCAGTGGTAAGATATCTCTACGTCTTGCCGCCTTAGGCTGGAGGCATTCAATCCCTGTACAAGGTTTTCCTCTTCCTTTCACTCTCCTGCTTACTAACCAACCCCCAGAATGACTCCTCTTGGCCACAGTGGCTCTGCTTCCCCTCCACTGGGCTGATCTCTCAGCTCACCCTGACAGATGGCTTGCGGGGATGGGAAGGACCTTGGGATCCACACTAGGCAGACCTGAGACATTTTATTTGAAAAAGCAGAGGAAATTCCAGACTATCACTGACAGGAGGCTTGTGAGAACGGTAAGGCTAAAGCCTAAGACTGTGGGTTGTCTGGGATTTCCTCTGCTTTTTCAACTAAAATCGGCTCTTTCCCAAAAACTCACACCAAGTTTTCTCCTGTTTTCCCCATGGGTATTCTGAAATGGCCTTGCACACCCGCCAGACCGCCTGCCTCAGGGGCAAGTCTGCCTCTTCCTTTTCACTCCACATGCCACCTGACTTCTTAAACACACACTCCCTGTTATTCATGTGTCCGCAGCTCTTGCTGAGTGTGTGGCAGCAGACGGGCTCCCTTATGGATATGCCAAGATTTATACTTGTTTTCACCCTACCAGCTCAGATGACCGCCAACCCTTCCTGTCTGTTGGCACACTGCTAAGATTAACACTAATCGGAACTCCGGCTCTGCGAGCACCTTATGACTTACCATATACCTTTTGTTCCTGTGAATGCCCCAGGGCCAAGTGTTCCAGTGGCTTTTGAAGCAGCTTGCCTGCCTGCATAGGGCCTCACTCTGAGGCCCTTTAATTAAGGCCTTACCCGCTTGCATTTTTGGAGTTAGCAACCCTTTGGGATGAGAGGAAATTATTATTTGCCATTTCTGAGTTCTTACCCCAAGCCCCAAGTCCTCCAGAGGTTCCTCCTTTAGGTCAAGAGGGCCAATAAATGTTGCCCTCTGGAATCCAAGGGCTGCTGTTTTTGCAAGCATATGAAGGCTTTCCATGAGTATTCCTCTCGCTTCTTCCCACTTCCTCCTGTAGCCTCCATTTCAGCAATTACTTCCATGACCTTCCCAATATGCATCAAGATCTTCAGGGTCATATTTGAAGAGAGGGAAATCTAGCCCCTCGTGGGAGTTAGGTAGAAAAGCAGGCTTCTCATCTACTTAAAGAACATGGAAAATGGGAGTCTGAGAAAAGAGATCATCATTTTGTGCTAAAATGCTCTGAGCGAGAGTCACTCTAAGGTTATGAAGACAAGGATATAGGCTGGTCCAAGCATGCAGGCAAAAGAGACCCATAAGACAGAGATGAAGGTTGGCTCCAGGCTAACAGATTACCATTAGAACAGAGATGAAGGCACAATGATGGGTACACAGTAAGACAGGTTCATTCCGGAACCCCAAGGATGAACTGGGGGGCCCTGTTCATATTGTTGTCTCCAGTGTTCACAAGTGGGTAATTGTGACAAGATGTGACAAAGGTTAAGGGTACATGGTAAGAACAGTTCATTATGGAACCCTAAGGATGAATGGGGGATGTCCTATTCAGGATATAGGAAAGTAAGAGGGGACACCTTCTTTTTCTTTTTCCTCCTCTGATCTTGCTTCACAGATGGGTAATCATGTTTCCATACCCCAGGACATGCCCCATGGATGCATCCTCAAAAAACTGGGAAAAGTTTGATCCTTCAAACCTTAAAACAAAAAACTAGTTTTCCTTCGTAATATACTGTTTGACCTAAAAATAAACTGGACAAAAATTACAAAAGCCTACTCCTTCAGGTAATTCCAAGTTGTGTGGGAAGCCAGGCTACTGGAAGGCAAACTTCCCTAATGGGATAAACGTGGAAAAAACCCTGCAGCCCCTCTGCCACAAGCTCGGCCACTGGAAACAGGACATCCCTGAGGGTTGAAGCACGCCCCTACCCCCAAGACAAAATCTCAACTCCTGATGGCCTTGAGCTGAAGGGGCTCTCTGCTTTGGCTGGCTTCCAAATTAGACATTGTTGCCATCAACAGTACAAAGCCAAGGGAAGCTCTAGATGCGGCAAGTAAAAATTGTAAATTTCCCTTTTGGGTTCAAAAGCTGCCTACTCTGTGCTAACGTCCTGCTCTGATAAACTCTCCTCCAAATCCTGTCAGGTAATGGGGGTATATGGCACCCCTTCCCTAAAAAGAAAAGATTCACACCCTTTTGGAGCAAAAACATACTTTCAAAGATGGTTGCCCAACCTGTGAATTCATCTGTCTAACAGCCCCATTTCTCTTCAGAAAGCTACCTAAATCTTTAACCAATAACTTCAACCTGGAAAGTCCTACCTCAGAGGTTGAGAGAGAGCCCACAAGTATTGGGAAAAGTCTTAGTAAAAATCTAACCAAGCAATCTTCTGAGGGCGGATAACTTCTACAGTATATAGATAACCTCTCATCTGCTCCCTCTTCACAAAACTCACATGGCAACAAACCATAACTTCCTAATAGAAGGAAAATGACTTCTGTCTAATTCAAAAGTTATAAAGGTAAAGAGATATTTCTGGTAAGGAAGGTTATGAAGAAAAGATATTTCATATGAGAAAGGATCTTATATGGTAAATTATTGTCCTAAAGTAAAATGGTTGTATAAAAAGAGGGATGTTTAAGCCAAGTGAGAGAATCCAAGTATGTTGTAGATGGTCTGCGTAAATTGTTAAAAAAAAGAAAGAAAGTAAAAGGGAATTTATAAAGAAATGTTATATAACTTTAAAGGTTATTAAGCCCACTAAATCCTTCCTAAACTGCTACTATGACTCTTAACTGGACAACTTGCCTGCTTTAAAGTTAGGTAAGGCCTGAAGACATACAGAGTTAGTCATGTCCCCTAGTTATGTTAGAAAGAATCAGACCTTATCTACACTTCTGTCTGGTGTCCTAGGCTCCACACTAGTATATAATTAGAATATCTTACTTACCAGGTTTTCATCCAAGGTAAAAAGCTGCTAAGAGTTAGCAGTGAAACATGTACTTGAGACTACTGAAAAAAATAGTTTTACATGCAAAACTTGTAAGGAAAGTAAAATGCACTTTTGGTAAAATATCATAAGAAGGCATGGAAATATAGATTTTTTTGGCCTAGTTTAGGGTTAAAGAATTGTTTTAAGTTAGATAGGATAAAGCTAAAGGTTTGAGCAAGTTGTGGAAGATTTGTAAAAGATTAATCTTGTAAAAAAAGCCAGGCGCGGTGGCTCACGCCTGTAATCCCAGCACTTTGGGAGGCCGAGACGGGCGGATCACGAGGTCAGGAGATCGAGACCATCCTGGCTAACATGGTGAAACCCCATCTCTACTACAAAAAAATACAAAAAATTAGCTGGGCGTGGTGGCGGGCGCCTGTAGTCCCAGCTACTTGGGAGGCTGAGGTGGGAGAATGGTGTAAACCCGGGAGGCGGAGCTTGCAGTGAGCTGAGATCTGGCCACTGCACTCCAGACAGAGCGAGACTCCATCTCAAAGAAAAAAAAAAAGAAATCCTGTGTGAACATGTTAGATAAGATTAAAGGGGTATTATTCAGACTATCCATAAATTAAACATTGGAATAAAAGTATAACACAGTTTTCTTAGAGAATTATTCCAGTCTTTAACAAAAAAAATTGTAAAGGGTTATAAAAGGTTTATGAGAATCTTACCTTATGGGCAAACTGATTAAGATTGAATAGATTTGTCTATAGGGTTTTATTAAAAACTGGGTTTGACATCAATAGTACACCAATGCAAAAGTGAAATCCAGCTTTCTTTGGGCTGTATCTGTATAAGTGTGTTATTGGTATGGGTTCCAGAATTATGTGAAACTCCTATAATTCTGATATGACTAGGCATACATTATCAGTAATAATTATAATTGTTACATTAAATTATTGCATGCCACAAAGGTTAACAAATTTCCTTGTGAACTGTGTCTGGCTGTGGCTGCCCTAACACTTTCTATCATCCACAGATAACTGTTATCTTGTTCTAATCCTCTTTAAAAGGTGGAAATTATCCATAGGCTTAAATGCAGGTTTCTGATAACTGAAGATTGTGACACAGGACAAAGAAAAAACCTTTCAGGACTCTCATGAAAGCTGAAATGTTCATGAATACAAAGCAGAACAGGAGTTAACTGCATGGACTGAACTAATAGAAAACTAAAATAATCCTTTTATGAGTTTTTGCTTAAAACATTGCTAATTCTTTGTTTTTCAATGCCAAGAAAACTTTTGAGCTATTTACAGCTTTTAACAATCAAGTAGGCTGGGCGCAGTGGCTCACGCTGGTAATCCCAGCACTTTGGGAGGCCCAGGCAGGCGGATCACAAGGTCAGGAGGTCAAGACCAGCCTGGCCAATATGGTGAAACCTCGTCCCTACTAAAAATATAAAAATTAGCCAGTGTGGTGGCAGGCACCTGTAGTCCCAGCTACTCAGAAGGCTGAGGCAGGAGAATCGCTTGAACCTGGGAGGCGGAGGTTGCAGTGAGCTGAGATTGCATCACCGTACTCCAGCCTGGGTGACAGAGTGAGACTCTGTCTCAAAAAAAAAAAAAAAAAAAAAAAAATTGAGTAAAGTATACTCCTATAGACAAAATTTGGAGCATACTTCTCTCAGATTTCTGTAGAATTTGGAAACCATTTGTGAGTATTCTTAACTAATGGCAATATAGTTACTTGCATAAGTGCAATAAAAATCTGTTTTTTGTTTTTTGTTTTTGTTTTTTTTTTGCAACAGGACACAATTGGATAAACTGGTTATTTTACCAAGGCTTTGACTGGAATGGCATGCTTTCCTTTAAGAATCAAAATTGACTCATAAGGCCAAGAAAAGCCCCTTGGAAAAACTGAACTCATACCTTGTCAACACAGTCCTGTATAGGATTCCTGACCTGTGGTAAATAAAGAATGTCACTTTTGAGAGGCCCAGGAGCCCCAAGCAAGACAAGGGGAATTTGTCCAATTCTTACAGGTATTTGATGGCACCAACTGATAGCTGGGCTTAAGGTTTTAAAAAGCCTTATCTGAGATTCCTTATGGAATGAAGTTCCATCAAAGCCAATTTAAAAAGGAGCCTATATGGCAAATAATTATTCTTGCTGTGCTTTATGCAACTCATTAGGCCAAGTATAATAGGACTAAAGCTTATTTTGCAAACAAATCAGTCCTATCATAATTTGTTTTTAATAAAAATGAGAACTGGAACGAAAAATCATGTTTCAAGAACTATGGTACTACTGTTATTTTAGTCTCATCAGTTGTTATTAATTTTCTGCAATTTAGAATAGATCTGCTCATTCCTGTGAACCAACCAGTGATCTCTGGCTACAGCTCAGAAGAAACAAAAGGGATGGGTAATGTAAAAATCCGGGTCAATATTCTAATTCTGGGCACATATTGGAATTGGTTAGCAACCCCACGCACCCAGGTCTCAACCGGCATGACTACAGCTAGCATGACTAGAGCCACCTGCCTGGCATGTCGGGAGTCTCAGAATTCTCAGAATTCTTTAATCTGTCCTCATGCCCTTATTTTATCTTAACATCTCTACTTGTCCTTTTTGGCCCGTCTTCTAAATCTAACAACCGGATTTGTCTCCTCTCACCTTCAGGCCATCCAGCTCCAGATGATCCTCAGTAAAGAATACCATCCTCTCAGTATTCAAGAGTCACCCTTCTATAGGGGACTCCTAGACTGCCCATCAGCAGGACATGACAGAAGCAAAACCCTGCCCCTGTCTCCCTTGGACATGGCTGAATTCAGCTTTCATCAACCCACAGAGCTACCCTGCCCTGACAGCCAGCAAGAGGCCAAGACCAACAGAACAACCACCACAACCCCGTCAGCAGGAAGCAGCTACAGAAGACTGACCATCCATTCTCCTCAAAGAATTGGGATCTTGGACTCTTAAGGGAGGAAATGTAACAGTAGGTAGTCAGACGTGAGCAGGACAGAGAGCACCCCCTAATCCCGCAACCAAGAATATCAGGTGGTCAGGCAGTTGTTAAAATGTCGCTCTAAAATAGCAATTGGTCACAGCCAGCACCAAGAAAAGGCAGTCTCCCAATAGCTAGAAACACCTGAAGCTGGCAATCAGCAGCTTCCTGATAAGATCTCAAGAGTTGGGCAAGTGAGCTCAAGCATGCACACTAGGACACAAAATGGCAGAGTTTAACTGGTATATGAACACTGGACTGGCAAGGGAAAAAACAGCTCAAGTGAGCATGTATAAAACTTCAGCAAACACACTGCACATGCAGCCCCTCCCAAGTGCTGGCAGGCCACTGCACATATGGACAGTCCAACCCAAGGGAAGAATCAGGCAAGAGGTAATACAACCCCAGAAGCATGCCAACATATAAGACCCCAAGTCAAAGGTCAAGACTCTCATGTCGCCTGCTTGGCCCATTTCCATGTACTTTACTTCCTTTCATTCCTGTCCTAAAACTTTCTAATAAACATTCACTCCTGCTCTAAAACGTGCCTCAGTCTCTCCTTCTGCCTTATGCCCCTTGGTTAAATTATTTCTTCTGAGGAGGCAAGAATTGAGGTCGCTGCAGACCTGTACAGATTCACGACCACTAACAAAATGACATGCAATTCCAGAACAAGCTACTACGTAGTATATGAAAGACTTTCATGGGCAAAGAGTTAATAACCTTCCTCAGTAAGTTATACCCTGTTTAAGCACTTGCATTATTAAGAATGTATTTCATTAACATAAATTTTTTCTTCCATCATAATTACATCACAATTTGTTCAATTTTCTGAGGAAATGGAGAACTATCACAAGTGTCTGTATGGAGGACCATTTTTAAGCCACTTCTCAGGCTTCATCTCTCTCTTCCTTAAAATGTGGACCACCAAACCAGATCCAACACTTACATGAAGGCCCAATGAAAGAGAATACAACAGAAACCTATTTCACCCCAAAGCATGTATATTTACCTCAATATTACTATGCCCACCAAAAAAGCCCCTTGAAAAAAAAAAAAATACTTTAAAAAATCCACCAAATGTCCCAAATCATTTTTGTTTC
This sequence comes from Piliocolobus tephrosceles, assembly GCF_002776525.5. NCBI lineage: Eukaryota > Metazoa > Chordata > Mammalia > Primates > Cercopithecidae > Piliocolobus > Piliocolobus tephrosceles. Next base: position 59,495,044 of record NC_045441.1, read on the forward strand.
ACTACAAATTATTGATATCTCTAGTTGGCAATTTTTCATGTTGGCTCTGTTCACAATATGCTATTTGACCCAGTCAAATTTACCATAAAAGCAGAAATCCTGGAAAATCTTTACAATGAAGTACCTAGCTTAAAGGCTGCTACAAGTTTCCAAGCTTACAAACCTAATACCAAAAGCCAAATAAAACAAAGTAAGAAAAAAACATAAAAACAAGTTGAGATACAAATGGGTAGATTTGGGACATAAAATAAGTATCTGGGATCTATTAGCAAAAATAGTTTTATAAAATAAAACATAACTATATTAAATTTTAAATTTTAGTTTTGTTAGATGCAGAAATTGTATCATCAATTGCAACAATTACTTAGCAACCAAACCACTGCCACTTGGGATAGGAGAAAACAAAATTAACTTTAATACCTTATTCCCTTGAGAAAGGCAAGAAGAAAGACTTGGCTATAATTTTCTTCGCAATAAAAAATGCTTACATTTGAATGTCTACTTAAGCCTAAAGGAATCATACCTAGGTTATCCTGGTTTTGCCAGTACCTAAAAGTGTGATTTGGGTAAATCATATATCCACACTGGTCCTTAGTTTTTCCATTTATAAACAAAGGGAGCGGAACCAAAGATGATCTGCAAAGGGAGCTTATAGATGAGAATTTGTCATCTTCCAAATCAAGTTTAAAGTTTTTTTATACACATGCATTATACATGTGTGCATATATACACATACATATACTTAAACATATGTACATATTTACCTATACGCACATATCTATTTCAATACCATTCTGAATCTCTCCAAGTTGCTTCCAAAAAAAGCTTTAAGTCTAACAACATTTAATACTTTCTTAATAATAAGATTATTTGGCACAAGCATTGAAAAAAAAAAAATGAGTAGCCCAAAGTTTTAAAAGGTAGTATATTAATAGAAAATTGGTTGCCGCTGAAAAGACAGTATGTTACAGTTCCCAAGAGGAGACAGCACAACCTGCCATAGGATGTGGGACATATGGGTCAGTCAGGAGACAAAAGCAGGGGGAGAAACTGTGGGCAAGGTCCTTTATTGTGGTTTCCACCAGAAGGAACGGGCAAGGCAGGGTAAACAGGCTTAGGATTGGCTAGTTTGAATAACTTTAGAAGACTGTGGGGCATAGAGGCTGTCCCTAGGTGTTTGGTACCTAGCCCTGGGGGGTGATTAGAGCAGGTGGTCTGAAGTATGAGAACCTAATATAGGAAGTGGGTAGGATGCAGGCTCTGGATTGGCTGGTGTGTGTTTTGAAAAACGCATTTGCAGGAGAATTGTTTACTGTCTTTAGGAATTGGTTAACCCCAGAAGAGGTAGTCCTTTCAAAGTGAGCAGACCTCAGATGTCAAAGCATCATAATACATAAAATAAAAGGGTTAATATACTCAATCAAGCCAAGTAATAAAGGAGTCTTATTTCCATCGGCTATTTACTGAACATACACTATATACCAGCAGTGTTATATGTTCCAGATGTAAAAATGACCATGTAATAGAATATAAGACTATAAAATGTTAAACATACACACATAGTAATTTAGAAGAGCAAAGGTAAACATAATGATGTAATAACACTTTACACCTATTCAGTGCTCTGGCACTTAAAATATGTTGTCGCACATATTACTCCATTTAATCCTCAGAAAAACCCTAAGTGTTTATTACTGAGGCTTGTGAAAGCTAAAGGAGATTCCCACATCACAGACAGTAATTAAAAGAACAGGGAATTGAACCCATGTCTCATTCTTGTCCTTTCCTATTTTCACCAACACCACAATGTCACCTTCATTTTAAGTTGAATCTATATAATTATCAAGTAGAAACAAACAGCTATTCCTAACCACTGAGGATTGACTGCTCAACGTTCTTTAATAAGAATGGGCTAATATTACACTAAAAAACATGTAGGATTCTTAATAATTAATGAAACACAAATTCTTTACTAAGACTACTTGCCAGTGGTACTGGAAAGCACAATTTTCTTTTTTAAAAAATTTCTGTATAGTAGTAGTGAGCTAGACCTCAACTAAATTTTCTAAGACATTACTTCCAAACCAGCTCTTTTATTTCTCAGTAATCATGGGTAATTAAATATTTGTTAAAGTGTTTCAATAAATTTAGATTAACCTACAAAATGAAATCTAAGCAAATACTGTATTTTACATTCCTATATTTTATTGTTAATTTAAAAAATTCTTCACAGGGGGTCATTCTGTACATGCATCCTTTGACTTTCATGCAATCCTATTATTTAGAGAAGTACTTTTTTCCAGGCCAGGCACAGTGGTTCACGCCTGTAATCCCAGCACTTTGGGAGGCCAACGAGGGAAGATCACTTGAAGTCAGCAATTCGAGACCAGCCTAGCCAAGATGGTGAAACCCCATCTCTACTAAAAATACAAAAATTAGCCAGATATGGTAGCACATGCCTGCAGTCCCAGCTACTTGGGAGGCTGAGACACGAGAATCGCTTGAACCTGGGAGGTGGAGGTTGCAGTGAGCTGAGATCACGCCAATGCATTCCAGTCTGGATCACACAGCGAGACTCTGTCTCAAAAAAAGTACTTTCTTTCTAAGATAGCAGCTAGAATCCAACATTAAACTCTATGTGTGCCAGTAGTTGTGAGGCTGAAAATGGTATTCTCCCTGCCTTAACACTCCAGCAGAAAATTCAACAGGTCCAGCAAATAGTTTCCACTGTTCTATTGAGACCTCTTAGACTATAAATCAGCTATGATATTCTTCAACTTCTAGAATATTAGAAAGTTGTCTCCTTTGAAACCAAAATACAAAGATCCATTTAACTCTTCTACTTCTAAATTCCTAGATTTTACACTACTGTTCCTGGGGCACACTGACCAGAAGTCCAAGTCATAAGGTGCTAAGGTGCTAAAATGGTTAGGTAGGTTAGGATGGTTACCAAAAGTGAGATCTCAAGAAGGCAGTAAGGACTATGGCAAAATCTTTGGTATAAAGTACTGGGTTTTGGAAAGGTTAGGAGGTAATATTAAACAGGAGAGCTCTATATTACAGGGTTATACTGCTTGTAAGCTAGAGATGCTCAGGCCTAAGCAATCACACTCTGTGGCTTTAAAGGGCAGCTGGTTTCTAACTAGGCATCTTCAAGGTCTGTATCCCCTGGCAAGGGCATTTTGAATAGTCATATGAGGTCCCAGATGGCAATCTACATGCCCAAGGGTTTAGGGGCCTGGCCCCCATCTTTGCTGTTGCTGAAGGCCGGACACGTGGCTCGTCACAAGGGTGCTAGTGAATGAACCACATTCTAAAACATTCTGTGAATCCTAAAAATGACTTAAACCTAGAGACTAAACTTCTTTAATGGAGAATAGCATTAGACTCAATATTAGACTTGGCTTCAAGAATCTGTCAAAACATTTTTTGGAACCCAGGCTTGGGGGAAAAAAAAAGAATTTGTTGAAACAAACAAACCCTTATACGAACATGCTCCATTCACAGTTTAAAAATAAATCAATTTGATTTTAAAACTAGCAATATTAGTAAATAGTATTTTCCCATTGGCTCACTGAAATAAAATTAAGCTAAATTTAGTATCTACATATTTGTGCTTTATAGAATTCTAACACTAAATGAAAGTACCTATAGAATTCTAACACTAAATGAAAGTACCTATAGAATTCTAACACTAAATGAAAGTACGTATAGAATTCTAACAATAAATGAAAGTACCTCAACTATTTAATTTTACCAAACACACTACACACACATACATTCACTGTACAAAAGAAAAAAATCAAGACCTCCATTCCCAAAGGTTACAAAATTGTTTAATGGCAGAGGCAAACTGCTACCTAGTACAGAGCTCTTTTTTTAAGTATGTCATAGTTACACTCTGCTCATCACAAACCACTTATGGAATAAAACATGTTTTGCCTTCCAGTTTGAAAATTATACATAGCTACCACTACCAGTTCAGACAGCTGCCAAATAATCATTTTTAAAGTGCTGAAGACTGTGTAAGTACTTGGATTTCAACAATCAAGTTTTCTTTGTGGCTTAGGGTAAGGATAGGAGTATGAAGAGGTAGGCTAATTTTTAGAAATATCTCCAAATGGGCTGGTATTCTTCATTATAGGGAAGGTGTGGGAGAACAAGGAAGGTGATGAATAGGTATAGAATATGAAGTTTTTTCTGAATGTGTTTATCATGAGTAAACATATACACTAAGTCTGCACACACAATACACACACATATATATGTACCTACATACGTATGTGCACATACACACACACACACACACACACACACATAAAGATACACAAAATGAACTCAATCATATGTTTTGGAAATATGGACTAAATTAACTATTTTTGTGTACTGTGAATGCACTCTGATGTATCAAACTCTTGCAAAATGTAAATTGGTCTTCAATTATCTTTGGTAGCTTGTTACTAAAAAAAGAGAAAATCCTTTTAAAACTTTTCAGGGAAACCATGATTTCCTTGGCCTCAAGGATTTGTGATGAACCAGCAGAAACAGTTTTGAAGCCACACAAACTCTGGGTTCTTTTCTCAATACTCCTTATGTATCAATCCTGTAACCTTAGGCAAATTATTTAAACTTTCTAAGCCTTGATTTTCTCATCTACTAAAAACAGCAATAATCTAAGATCAAGATAAAACACAACTCACCCAGAACGAAGTATAGTCTCCATGAATAAAGAATATGTCTGTTTTGTTTCCCCAGCACCCAGAACAATATGCGATGTATACAATGGCAGATACTAAATATTATTTATCCAGCAAAAAACAATAAACTTGCAGGACCAACCCTGTCAACTAAGCTAATGCTACATAAAAATTACATGCAGGATTAGCTAAAGAACATAAATTCTACACATATACTAATTCTTAGGGTCTCTGGGTTTTCTTAATGTTACTTCCTTCAGAAAATGGGCATAAATTCCTATTTAATGACATGCCACATCCTCATCAAGAAGCAAGTCATGAAATGTAAGCCTTACAAAGTATATTCTTACTGGGGTTTTACAACAATTAATTAAAATGAGATGTAAGACTCCCTCTTTTGGCCCTTTTCTTCAAAAAATAAAAGAAAGGAAAAAAAGAATGGAGACTCTTATTTGGCTTATATTCTTAGAATCTGTGTTTTGTTTTTAATTGATTCAAAATTAGTTTGTGATACACAAATATTTAGTCAGGAAGATGTTATTACTAGCCTCAAATTCCCAATCAACACAGTCCATCAAAGTAATAAGAACTTTCTTTTTCTAATTCCCTTTGTCACATACGTACCCCAAACCCCCAAAAGAACACAAAGAGTGAAGCAGTCAGCTAAGGATCTAGGAATCTAATTGAGTATATCACAGTAATTACAATAAGATACTTAAAGTAGCGGTGGTTAGCTGTAAAGGGAGATTATAGTCCTATTCACCTGGACTTGTTTTATGAAGAATTTGTACTTACTAGCACCCTAACTTACTGGCTATGTGACCTTAGCCAAGTAAATTAACCTCTGACAGCCTTCGTTTCCTGTTCTATAATTTGAGGTCACCACCACCACCTTCTTCATAAGATTGCGAAAAATAAACAAGTTAATACATACAAAGTGCTTAAACAGTGGCATATAAGAGACAAACAATAAACTGAGTCCATAAATGATCACAGAAAACAAACACTACAGTATACAGAGTACATAGTTTAGAGCAGTAAGTGGTAATAGTACAAGTATGTTTAGTCTCTGGTTCCATCACTCACTATGTGGCCATGAGCAAATTATTTAACCTCTATAGGCCTCAGTTTTTATACCTGAAAGGAGAGATGTCAGCAATACTTACCTTACAGTGTATTCTGAAGATTAAATGAGTTAACAGATCAAGTACTGCATACATTATCTGCTATACTATAAACATGCAGTAAATGTCAGCCAAAATATAAAACAAACATAAGGTTCAAAGAAGTACCCTTTTACTTCTTGCTTCATTCATTAAAGAAAACTGCGTAATTTCTCTCCCTGCTGGAATATTATGGACTCAGGAGTTCAGTCCCATATTATTCAATCACCTAAGGAACACATCAAGTCGCACAATACAGACACTAAGTATTTACTTGCTGACTGAATTCATGGATGCGATCTGCCAGTAGGGAGTACAGGTAATAGATGAAAGTCTATCAAGGGGATATTAAAACCATTTACCTGCCCTATAATTAAAATCAGTAAAGGCAGTGACATCCTACCAATAAGAACAACAGGTGAGAGAAATTCTGAAAATAAAAACATAATATGCTTTAACTTTAAAAACCTACACTAACAAAATCAGAAATAATCAAAGTTTGCTTCAACAAGCATGTTATCATAGTTTGTAGTATTTATGACAAATATCATCAAACGTTTGTCTCAACCTGGTTCATATGTAGATTTAAATATTTGGAAAAACCTGCAGAATTCACAAACCCCTTTAAGCGTTTCTTTCTCTTATATAAATTCAGTTATTATTTGTCATCATATTCACCTAGTCTCTTCCTCTTCCCTCTTCTCCTTCAACTCCCTGGCATAGATATCCTCAACTAGACTGGAAAAAGGATTTTCCACCCCTTCCCCAGCCCCACACCAGGCACAGATACCCACTTACCACAGCACAGATCACTATCTTGTTCCTATACTCCTGTGCAAAAGCAGCTCCGCTTCTGTGAACAAAAAGCTATGGTGACTTGACTCATTATTTACAGAACTGTACTAAACCCCTTCTGACTGGCCACATTATGAGGCATCTACATAATATATCAGAGGGACAGAATCAACCTGGAAATTTTACACACCTTCAATTTCTTCTCAAAGTTCCCCTAACTGGTAAGATTCTCACCTTCAACTGTCTACAAAAACATATGAAGCAATCAGATTTAAATTCCCTTTATTTCACTTTATTCATCACTTTTCCTTTTATGATCACAAACTCTCTCACTCCTTTAATATATATCTTGAGTCTACTCCAAGGATCTGTCCATCTCATTCTCCTATGAAATCAAAGTTCTCCACCTGTGTCCTTTCTTCTGGTTTAGTATCAGAATGTCAGATATTGAGCAATGCTCATCAAGGTGTGAGAAAAAAATAAAATTATAAATTCAAACACATATTTACACATATGACACAGACTCTACTTACATGAGGCTTACAATTCAACTTTTATATGAATACTCCTTGAGCTAAGTCTGAATTTTGTAATATTTACAAAATACTAATTGAGCTAGGCGTGGTGGCTCACACCTGTAATCCCAGCACTTTGGGAGGCTGAGGTGGGTGGATCACCTGAGGTCAGGAGTTAGAGAACAGCCTGGCCAACCTGGTGAAACTCCGTCTCTACTAAAAATAGAAAAATTAGCTAGGCATGATGGCAGGCGCCTGTAATCCCAGCTACTCAGGAGGCTGAGGCAGGAGAATCACTTGAATCTGGGAGACAGAGGCTGCAGTGAGCCAAGATCGTGCCATTGCACTCTACCCTTGGCGACAGAGTGAGACTCCGTCTCAAAAACAAAACAAAACAAAAAATTAACTGAATTTCAAATTGCATGTCAAATCCAACATAACCTGAAGTGGCCCTTCTCTTCCTTCTGACATGATAAACTTTTTAGTCATACTTTTAAGTCTCAGCTCAGTTATCACCCTTTCCATGAAAACATTCCCAGAACCCTACAAGCAGAACTAGTTCTTCCTTCCTCTGGGCTTCTGTAACATTTCATTCATAGCTTTTATAAACCAAACACCACAAAGTAATTTAATTAGCTATATATACATATATATATGATATACAGATATATAGATAGTATCTATCATATACCATTGAGTCTAAGATGCAAGTGCTCATAAGAAAGAAAAAAGTTCTGCTAATTAAACTACGACATGCCTTTGATTACAAGGTGTGTTTTAATTTCAAAGATTTAAAATGGGCCTGGGCGTGGTGGCTTACGCCTGTAATCGCAGCACTTAGGAAGGCCAAGGTGGGTGGATCACCTGAGGTCAGGAGTTCAAGACCAGCCTGGCCAACATGGCGAAACGCCCTCTCTACTAAAAATACAAAAATTGGCTGGGCGTGGTGGCGGATGCCCATAATCCCAGCTACTCGGGAGGCTGGGAGGGAAGAGAATTACTTGAACCTGGGTGGCAGAGGCTGCAGTGAGCCGAGATCGTGGCACTGCACTCCAGCCTGGGTGATAGAACAAGACTCCATCTTAAAAATATATATATATATGTATATAAACATGTATGTAAAATGAAAAATAAAATGTAAAAAGCATGTCCTAGAGGCAGAGAAATACACTGTGTCTCCCACAACAGATAATATATCGTATGAGAGCAGAAAACATGTCTCACTTCATCTTTAGTTTCTCAATGCCCATTACCATGCTTGATACAGAGTAGGGGAAAACAACAAACAAACCTTATGTTTTTATCCAATCCCTTACCATTTCTTTCACGTCACCAGTGTGGGTCCTAGAGAAGTTCAGTAAGCTGTTTTTTATATTTAGTAACCATTTACTTCGCTGCCACAGTCTTTCTAGGGACCACTGTGAATTCATAACTAGATTACTCCAACAACATCCTTTTATCTGAGCTCCTGATTTCTAACTTTCTACACTTTTATCTACAAAGAAACACTGTAGTAAGTATCATCTGCATTGCAAATATTTTTACTCAATACCTCCAATCCACTAGATTCAAGTTTTTTCAAATGTATTTATTATTATTATTTTGGCAGAATCTCTTCTTCAAACAAAATGTTAGGAAATGGTTCAACAAACATGCTTCTGCGGCTGATGCAGGAGTGGCAGGCTGTTTGGTTGGCAAACCCTGAGCTACTCTGCGAGACCACTAAGCCTCTAGGAAGCACACAGAAGAGAACCCATCATTCTCTGTGTTAGTTATAAGCTTCCACATGATAGCTTTACGCTTTTCCAATCTTTGGTCCCCATCAAGCTCATTCCAAGTTTAGCAGCTTGACTCAAGCCATCCTCACTCTTCACCTGTCACCCCCAAAGTCTCAAATGTCTACTTTCCAAACCAATCTTTAAGGCCTATTTCAAGTTCTATCTCCACCAGAAAAAGCCTTTCTTGTTTACTTCCCACTAACCTCACTGACTTCTGAGCTCTCACACTTGTTTTCCATGCCTCAAAACCCAGTACTTAAGTATAAACTCTCATATGTAGCTGCAGCTGCCATGTAATGGTTTCATGTACGTAAGTCTTTCTCCTGAACATAAGCATCATTTTAAGACAGGTTTAGTTAGTATCTTCAGAACCTAACAAAGGTTAATCAGACAGCAGACATTTAGTTCTTACTATACTAAAATATACCACCTGTTTTGTTGTTGTTGTTGTTATTTTTGAGACAGGGTCTCGTTCTGTTGCCCAGGCTGTAGTGCAGTGGCACGATAGTTCACTAAAACCTTCGACTTCCAGGCTCAAGCAATTCTCCCACCTCGGTCTCCCAGAGTAGCTGGGACTACAGGCATGCAACACTATGCCCAGCTAATTTTTGTATTTTTAGTAGAGATAGGTTTCACCACGTTTCCCAGGCTGGTTTCAAACTCCTGAGCTCAAGTGATCTGCCTGCCTCAAACTCCCAAAGTGCTGGGATTACAGGTGTGAATCACCATGCCTGGCCACACCACGGTTCTTTTCCACCTGTAAATACACCTCTCTCCATACACCTCACCTCACCCTTGCTTGCACTTTATGAAAGCTTTCTGACATTCCTCTTACACAAATTTCTCGTTTACCTCTGACATATAACTCAAGCTAACATCCATACCTAAAATATCTCATTCTCCCACTTTACTACTTCACATTCTTCCAGTGGGTGTCACTATGTAGAGATGTCACCAGGTTACCACCTCCTGCATACAGTTTTCTTTACATTATTCGAAGACTTTTCTTACATATCTTATCTAATCTTTGAGACTCTATGAGGTAAAGAAGGTAGGAACTAATATCACTATTTTGCAATGAAAAAAAAAAGGAATGGAACTACAATTATGATGTTTGCCCAGAGTGGTACAACTAATTGGTGGAGGCGGGGAGCACCCAAGTGAAAATGTGAGTTTTAATTCTTAGTGTTGTGCTCTATGAAGCCTCTAGGTACATGTGGTCTGCACTAATAATAAATCTACTATAAGAATCATACCTCTGATCAAGCACAGATATTTCCTACCTCCTTAACTTTATTATCATCCCTCAGGAAAAGAGAAGCTTCATATATTTGAATTATCACTTTTTCTATTCGAAAGATTCTTGAGTCTTAAACATTTTACATGCATATAGACATATTTTTAAGACACAAGGTCTCACTCTCTCACCCAGACTGGAGTGCAGTGACGATCACAGGTTACTACAACCTTGAACAGAACTCTTGCGTTCAAGCAATCCTCCCGCCTCAGTCACTTGAGTGGCTGGGACTACAAACATGGGCCACCACACCTAGCTGATTTTTTACTTTTTCCTTTTTTCGTAGAGGTACATTCTCACTATGTTGCCCACGCTGGTCTCAAGCTCCTGGGCTCACGTGATCCTCCTCCCTCAGCCTTCCAAAGTGCTGAGATTACAGGATGAGCCACTGCACTTAGCCTCAAACATTTTCAAAAAACACCTTTATACCAGATATTCTGAGCCAAAAAAAAAAGGGGGGGACTACTGCAGCAGGACTGTTCATGGAAAAAAAAAAAAAGAAAGAAAGAAAAGAAAGGAGGGTGTGAGGGGAGTAATGAATGTGAAATTACTTAATGGGTACAATGTACATTACTGCAGTAATGTACACACTAAAAGCCCTGCCTTCACCACTATACAACATATCAGTGTAACAAAATTGTACTTGTACCTCACAAATTTATACAAATAAAAGATCAGTATAAATACCTAAAAAATAAATACATAAAAAGGCATGCTGGATTTTACTTACTCCATAGGGAAAATTGACAAATTTAAAGCTGTGAGTGCTTCCCAGAATTTGGGCTCTTTTAGGAGCCTAGATTTTCCAACTGTTTTCTAATTCCACTCAAGAAAAAGTAATCACATTGTTCACACTAAAGTGATAGTATCAGAAACACAACTATGGTTAAAGAGCTGGAGCAGTCCCCCCTTATCAGAGTGGGGAATATGTTCTAAGACCCCCACTGGATCCCTGAAACCATGGATCGAACCCTATACATATTGTTGTTTCATACATACATACATACATATACACACACCTGTGATAAAGTTTAATTTATACATTATGCAAAGTATGAGATAACAACTTCTCTTTGGCATATATTTGGCTTATCTTAGATATATCCAAATTGCCAGCATTACTACTTTTGCACTTTGAGGTCATAAATATGTAAAGTAAAAATACTTGAACACACTGTGGTATCACAGCAGTTGAGAAGGCTACTAAGTGACTCGTTAGCAGATACAGAGGGTATAACTGGACAAAGAGAAGATTCCCATTCGCCCTGGACAGACTGAGATTTCACCACACTACTCAGAAAGGCATGCAATTTAAAACTTGCAAATTGTTTTCTTCTAGAATATTCCATTTAATATTTTTGGACCATGGTTGACCACAGGTAACAGAAACCACGGATAAGAGGAGGCTACTATACCGAGATAAAATATCCTAACTACAAATTCAGTGTCAGAACTAAATCATGTGTTTAAAATACTAATGTGTTGGTATTCACCAAATAAAGGAACAAATGACATAGAAAAATAGCACCTAAGCACATAGTAAATTTAAGAATGAACAGAAATATATTAATTTATGAAAGTGCTACATTTATTGCTTAATAGAATTCACCCTAATTATACAGCCTCTATAAGAAAAATGGTAAATATCACCCTAAATCTCCCTCACAAAAATCCCTAAATACTTAATCATGTAAGTTTAAGACTTACAGAGACCTCTGACCATGTACTGGATGGGAGTACCCAGAACAAAATAAAATATACACTCTAATTTCACGGATCTTAAATTTTAGAATTAGAGTAAGACTCAGAGTTTATAGTTTAATCAAGTTTTCTATATGGTACAAGAAATTCTTTTGCAGTCTACAGAATCTTTGACAGATGAACATCCAATCTTCAATGAATGATCACTACTTAATGAAACAAACCATTCCACTGTTGTGTAACTCTAGTCTGTCTTTGTGTGTGCATATACATATGTTCTTCCAGGGCCAAACAAAATTATAGAACTATGTCAGGAAAAAAAAAAAAAAAAGCCCTTCATACATCTAAAGACAGCTATCACAATTTCTTGTTTTCTTTTAAAGATAAAACTCCATTCTTTGATTATTGCTAGTATGAAATGTTTTCCACATTCTTCATTCTGGGAATCCTTCTTCATACATTTGTGAGTCTGTCAATGTCCCATTTAAAATGTGCCACCCGGTACTGCGCACAATATTGCAGAAGTGTCTGACAAGCACAAGGTACAGAAGAAGCTTTATTCTACTCTCAGTTCATTTTAAGCCAATAAATTCCAAATCATTTTCACAAGTCCTCCTGCCAAGCCAGGTTTTTTACCTTGTAGGTATGTAATTCATTCCGTCTTAAGTAGAGGATCTTACCTGTTAATTATATCTTACTAATTCTGGCCCACCATTTCAGCCTGTTAAGATCACTCTGAATCTCAGTTCTATCATATTAGCACCATCTACCAGCTCTGTCTCATATTTGAATTCAGTAAATTCAGCCATCCTTCAACCTGGTATCTGAAAAAAAAATGCCACACTACATCAAAATTAGAACCCCATGCCATAGTGTGAGACCTCTTACGGAGGTGAATAATCAATTACCACTTTTCATACAATTGTGCAACCAGCTGTGAGCCTTCAAAGAGGCCACAACTATCAATACTAAAATCAAGATAAATTATGTTAACATTATTTCCTTTGGATACTCATCTGGAAACCCTAAAGAAAGAAGATAAGAACCTAGTTTCTTAGTGAACCCATACTGGCTCCCAGTGATTCCTCAGTTCTTTTTTAAAATGCTCAAGAGCCAACTACTCAATAATTCATTCAAGGACTTTGCTAAGGATGGTTATCAAGCTCATTTGTCTGAAGTTAAGAATATTTTTAAAAATTGAGGTGTTATTCATGTGAAATTTTCTGGTACTTTTTAACCACGCGGCATAAATTTTAAGTTATTGATACTAGCCTGAAACTGAATCTGAAAGTTCCTTCTGACCCTAGGATAACATCCATTTTTATTGTCTTGACTTCCAAAAAGCAAACCCAGAAATGCAGTAGAAAGACAACTGGAGGAGAAGTCAAGATTCTAGCCCTCACTTTGCCATCAAATATAAGAGAGTCATTTAACCTTTCTGGGCTTCAATTTCTTCATTTCTAAAATAGGGCTAAGGAAAGAGGGTGGGAGAAAGAGGCTCATTTATTTTTAAGTTACCTTAGTAACTACAATTTCATTAAGCCCTCATCTTACCACGTACTTAAATAAGCAATTTGTGGTTCAACAGGTTTCCTTTGCCACAATTTCCTTATTCACTAGGTAGCAAAACGACAAGCATTATGAACATCCAATCTTAACTCAACATCCAATCTTAACTCAAACCCACATAAGAAAAGTACAGAAGAGCACATATATATATATAGTCTGATACTAGGCCAGATTCCCCCATTACTGTCAATCCTTACTGTGTCACCCCCAAGTACTTAATGTAGCAATGCAGAACCTTCGACTCATATTTCTGCTTTCACTTCAAACAGTAAAAACACAAAATGCCTTTATAAATAGACTCTACCAGCAGTATCAAAAGGTTACAACTGCTGAGCCATAATCTCCAAGATTCTTTCCACCTACAATTCTATCATTTTGTAAGTCTTGTTATTTCAACAAGATCTATGTGTAGCACCATTCCTTATCTTCTCTCTTGATTAAGCAAATTTAGAGCTGTGAGTGCTTTCATGCCTGCCCCAATATTCTCAACCTGCTTTCATGCCTGCCCCAATATTCCGTATTACTCATTATATATTCTCTGATTCAGAATTTGAAAAGCAGGTGATTAAAACTCTATTTTCAGTCAGACACGGTGCCTCACGCCTGTAATCCCAGCACTCTGAAAGGCTGAAGTGGGGAGATCACCTGAGGTCAGGAGTTCGAGACCAGCCTGGCCAACATGGCAAAACCCCATCTCTACTAAAATTAGCCAGGTGTGGTAACATGTGCCTGTAGTCCCTGCTACTTGGACAGCTGAGGCCGGAGAATTGCTTGAACCCAGAAGGTGGAGGTTGCAGTGAACAGATATCGTGCCACTGCACTCCAGCCTGGGTGACAGAATGAGACTCCATCTCAAATATAAACAAACAAACAAACAAACAACTCTATTTTCCTTTGCTACTCTATCCTGAATACTTCTAAAAAAAAAAAAAATGCCCTTTTAAAAAATTAACATGGCTCTACATTGAATACTTTTCATCTTCTATGAAAAAATCATTTAATAGGTAAAGCTAGCTTGGTAGTTCAGAACCTAAGTCATTTGTATTGAGTATAAGATTTAAGTTTCTAATAATGAATTCCAATCTATAACAAACAGTATTAGCAAATTTTAAAGAAATAAGATTACTTGAGTAAATCTGACTCCTCTGGAAAAAGAGGAGCCAAACACAGGAGTACACCAGTATGTATATATACAGATGCCCATTAGGGAAATCCAAACTAATAAAACATACATGGCAAAGGAAAACCATATTTGCATTAAACGTCAAACCAATTTTCCACCTTTAGTAAAAGCTCTGGAAAAAAAGATCAGTGTAAGAAGTTAATTCTACTGGATTAAATTCAGTTTTAAAATTAAATATAAATTTTAATTATTTTCTTTGTTACCTATTTTTACCAATAATGAAGCATTGGTCCTCCCATTTCTGGTTTCATACTATATCCCCAGGTTTCATATTTTAATTCCCTGGAGAAGTAAAGAAATTAGGTAAGAGAATCAAGTTCTTGAAGGGTCAGCAGTATCTTATCATTAAGTCTGAACTTCCTCTGTGGGAGAACCAGCATAAAACTGTTAAGTTCCACTAAAATTGACAAAGAAATAATAGTTCATCAATCAAAAGGCTTACAGTATGAGCTCTGTTACTACATATGATGATTACTGCCAAAAATAAGTCACACTGTGGGCCACTCCAAGTTAATTACAGATTTAGGTATCATCAATTGTTCCTACAAGCTCTAAATTCTTTAACTAAGGAAATGTAACACCTGAAATTCACTTTATTTAGGGCTCTTGGACTACTAGAAAACACTGTGAAAACAGGTAGTTCACTCTCCTCACTTAAAATAAAGGAGCTTAAGCCAGAGGTACAATTAGCTGTCTTTGAGCTTAAAGTAAGGTTTCTGCTTTTCCTTTGAAGTCAAACTCAGCATGTTCTCACTTATAAGTGGGAGCTAAAAAAAAAAAAAAAAAAAAAAAAAGATTACACAAGGACATACAGGTGGAATAACAGACACTGGGGACTACAAAAGGTGGGGGGTGGGGTGAGGGTGGAAAAAATACTTATTGGGTGCAAGGTTCACTATTTCGGTGATGGGTACACTAAAATCCCAGAGTTCACCACTATGCAATATATCCATGTAACACAACTGCACTTGTACCCCCAAATCTACTTTTTTTAAGTAAAAGTAAAAAAATTTTAAGTCAAATTCAGAATCCCAATAACGAAACAAAAAGAATGCAGAGCATACACATATTTAGTTCCTACTACAATTCTAACTAATGCTCAGCAGGAAGGTCAGGATTTACAGCTGAGACCAAAACACAGAAACACATTATACTGAACACATTATTAATGGGAAAAGGATCCCCCTAGGTTGTCACTAACATTCTCATTTCATAAAACTAAGTATGAAGCTCCCCAGCTTCAAGTACTGGTTTCATTAGATATACTTTGTATGATTTTACTTTTTTTCTGTCCATATATATCATCCAGACTTCCCCTAACCTCTTGAAGAGTAAAATGAGAATGGTAGATGGTGGAGAGTTTTAGCTCATTGTCCTTGAGCTAGCAATTACATCTGTCAAAGCCACTAATTTTTTCAAGACTTGTCATAAAAATTTAGAGCAAAATTTTCCCCACAGATTAAACAATACCATTCTCCTGGGGAACACAATGAACCGACCAAGAAAGTACTTACAGATGAATGGGGTCATGAAGTAAAATATCTGAATTTTCAGGGCTCATTTATAAAAGGGCGATATGGGTACGCATTACTCCTTCTCCCCTTTGTCAAGACAGTAAAGTTCCTGGTGTCCCACTCTTAGTGTCTTTTTTCTTTTTTCTTTTTTTTTGAGACGGAGTTTCGTTCTTGTTGCCCAGGCTGGAGTGCAATGGCGTGATCTAGGCTCACTGCAACCTCCGCCTCCTGGGTTCAACTGATTCTCCTGTCTCAGCCTCCCGAGTAGCTGGGACTACAGGCATGTGCCACCACGCCCGGCTAATTTTGTATTTTTAGTAGAGACAGGGTTTCTCCATGTTGGTCAGGCTGGTCTCGAATTCCCGACCTCAGGTGATCTGCCTGCCTTGGCGTCCCAAAGTGCCAGGATTAAAGGTGTGAGCCATCACACCTGGCCCACTCTTAGTGTCTTAAAAATGCAAAGTCAAAAGAAATCAATGAAAACAAAGTTGTTTCATTCGCTTCATTAAAACCATTCCAAGGCATTGCTCCTAATTACAAACTGCTATTTTCTTCATCATCTTTTATACCTTCGTTCAAAGAGCATTTGTCCAGCACCTACTATGCTAGGCAATGGGGTAAAATCTGCAAACAACTAGGCCTAGATTAACTGTATTGACTTGTAGACATCAAGCAAGGTACATTTCTGGTCTTTGTCAGACTGCTGTCTTTTTTAAATGATTGAGCATATGTATTAGAACATAAACAACATCGACAAAATTTTAAATCTTTGGTTTCGGGGGGGAAAAAAATCCAACTATATAGAGTTCAAATTTCCTCCTATACTTAAACAGAACCACCCAAATCATGTAAATCCTTTAAGTGAAAAAATTATCCCTGAAAATGAAGGAATAACCACACCTATTGGCAGTGTTCAGCATACAGTAGCCGTCTCAATATACACTTGTAAAATAAAAACTAAAAAGTTGTAGTTGCCACCGAAATCCATTCTCTGAGGCACAAAGGAACTAGCTCAACACCCTCACCTGCTTCCATATTCTGTCTTCTGGTTCACTGCTGATGACCAGACACTTGATTCTCAAACTTCAGTGAGTTTGTTTGTTTGAGACAGGGTCTCACTGCAGCCTGGATCCCCTGGGCACAAGCGATCCTCCTATTTCAGCCTCCCAAGAAGCTGAGACCACAGGTGTGCCACCACACCCAGCTAATTTTTGTTTAATTTTTTGTAGAGACGGGGTCTCACTATGTTGCCCAGGCTGGTCTTGGACTAGTGGGCTCAAGCAATCCTCCCACTCTGGCCTCCCAAAGTGCTGGGATTACAGGGATGAGCCACCACAGCCAGCCACTTCAATGAGTTTTAAAATCACCTGGAAAGTTTGTTTGAACGGCAAATCCCTTGACCCCCCACAATTCAAAACTTACACTACCAAAAACTGGATCCTGTGTTTATTATAATGCACCATTCAAGTTAATCTAAGTTTGGGTGGCCAAAACATTTGTTTACCCCCAAAAACTGGATCCTGTGTTTATTATAATGTACCATTCAAGTTAATCTAAGTTTGGGTGGCCAAAACATTTGTTTACCCTCACAATGGCTAAGGGAAAACCTCTGGATTGCAAAAGACAACAACCAGAAAGCAGAAAAATTGATTACTTCTAACCTAAATTATAAGTTACTCAATTCTCTTAATCATAACTCACTAACTAATGTTTAATAAGCAAGATGAAATGGAAGTGAAGTAACTTCTGCTTTGACAATGCAAACTGTCATTCAACCCACCAAAAACAGTTTTCTGAAATACTGTAATTATTGTCAAAGTTTTTAGCAAAGAAATAGACACAAAGCAAGTTAAGGATTGTAATCCAGAGAAACACTTGTGTAATTATGCTGTAATAGTTTTAGGAGAAAAAGTACTACAATCAAAACACTAACTAGATGACTGTGCTTGCCAATATAGGGGCCACTAGCCACATGTGGCTACTTAAATTAAAATTAAATAAAATTTAAAATTCAGTTCCTCAGTTGCCCCAGATACATTTAACTGCTTAACAGCCACATGTAGCCTGTGGCTAACATTTTAGATATGGCACATAAACATTTCCAATATCACAGAAAGTTCTGCTGGATAGCGCTGGCCTAGAAGCAGTGGTATCTGGATAAAAAATATAATCTCGGTTCTCCTGAATCAGATGGCTTTATCTGGCAATTTACAATTTTACATATATATGTCCACTTTAGGTATTAACCATAAAAGAACACCCTAGTGTAATTTTTCTGCAACTCGTGTCAAGAAAGATCATTCAAAAGTGATAAACTTATTTATCTCAGATTATCAAAATAGAAATATTTAACTAACAAGTTCTGGAAGTATCAAAGGCACTAAAACATAATGAGGTTTTCATCAAATCAGAATCAATGAAAAGGGTTTAATTACTAGAAAACAAAAGTTATTAGGTACAATAAGACTGGTCCAAAAAAGATTAAAACTACTTTCCAAGTACTTTAGAAGTATCTATTTATATGCATAACAAATAACAACTGCTTTTACAATTGGTTTAAAAACTTTACCACAATTCAAATTAGTGACATTTTACTGTCAACATTTTTCATTGCTTTCCACCAACCTTATATTAAACATCTACAAATCACACAATGACCATAAGATGTAATTAAATATAATTCTATAAATGATTATCCATTCAAATCCTGATATTAGCATAAAAGTAGACATAAAAGTTAACCAAACAATTTACAACTTAAAATTATCTCTCAACTGTATCAGTATCTAGTTTAAAACAGTCCAGTGTAATAAAACACAAAAGCATGAGTGACAAGATGCTGAAGCTTGAGAAATAACTTCCACGAAAAAAAAGTTAGCCTTATCACACCACAGAATTAAAAGTTCAACAGACTCACAATTATATATGCCAACTCAGTTTAAAATTACTTTCCCTCAAAGAGATAAATATCATTTTGACTAGGCTTCTTTCTGAAGAGTTCGAATGTATTCAAATAAGACCTCTAAATTACAGAAGACAATTATGTTTCTAATCAGAAAGCTTTGTCCCATAAAATAATACTTTTAAAAAAACTAACAAATTTAACACATTATAAAATCTAAAAAAGTGAACATGCCACCCTGATTACTATAGAGCTATGTTTGTTAGTATAATATTCCTGTTTCTGGTTCCTTATGATTCTGGGTTTACTTCAGAGGTCTAAGTCAAACCTACGAATTAGCAAAGAAAAGCAGTAATTGTTATGAAAAACTATTTAAAAGGTACTTAAAAAGATGTCATAACTTACCTGCAACACTAGTGATTGTAACGGGAACTCCCTGCACTTGAACACCTGCAGCACCCAGGTTGGCAACGCTCACTGTCTGAAGGTTAGGCACTGATGCAAGCTGGGCAGTATTCAAAGTTATTGGGGCACCAGCAACAGCCACCGGAGCAATCTGAGCAAGAGTTGTGCCACCGCTTGAAGACACTGGGGTGATGGTTAATTGTTGGGATAACCCAGCATTCTGAACTTGCAAATTTGAAAGACTCTGAATATTCTGAACCTGTACAGTTTGCCAACTGATTTGCCCTGAAGGTGTTAAAGTTGGAGCCCTGATAAGCACCTGAGTCGGATTTACTGCTTGAAGTTGAACATTCTGTAAAGGCTGCTGCTGGATGGTCTGAATTGTCTGCCCTGACTGGAGTTGAAATGACTGTGGTGGAATAGCCTGAATGATCTGTTGCTGAGGCTGTTGGATCTGGATCTGTTGTAAGATAGGTTGGCCTACAATCTGCACCTGCTGAAGAGAATTTGATTGATCCTGTGCATTCTGCATTCCATTAGGCTGAAGCTGACTGGAGCTCTGGGCTTCAGACTCAGTAGCAGCAGGTGTTTGAGATTCTTCAATGGTGCGTTCAGAACTACTGGCTGATGTGCTTGCATACTGGCCCGTATCTGCTGAGCTCACTAATGTGTCACTGCTTGTCAAAGATGTTGAAGCAGTGGTCGTGCAGGTAGTGGAGGAGGAGGGAGATTCCGGCATAGTACTGGCAGAAGTAGTGGTGTTGGTGGGTGTGGAAACTAATTGATTCCCATTGGAAGTCCCACTATCAGCAGTAGTAGCAGGCTGGCCAACCTGCCCAGTCCCTCCTCCAGCAGCCACGTTGTTTATCACTGGCAAAGCTAGAGTCACTCCTCCAATGTTAATTGGTAGGGTTGTTACAACTTGAGCCTGAGTACCAGGAAGAGTCTGTAACTGCAGTGGTATTGAAACACCAGGTCTAATTTGGACTGGAACTGTCTGATTTGCCAGGTTTTGAGCAAGAATATTCCCAGAAGCTGTCCTGTTAGCAGCTGTAAGTATAGCTTGATTATTACCTGCAGAAATGAGCTGAATTTGACCCTGCAAATCCTGTAGAGATGAACTACTAGTTGGATTGATTTGAATTTGTTGACCTTCCACTGTCTGAAGTTGTGGAATTACTTGGTACTGTACACTACCACTTGGATTTTGTACTTGTATGACTTGAAATTGACCAGGGGTGGAAGAATTACCTGATTTAGTTTTTGTAGGAGATGCACTCCCGTTATTACTGCTGGAAGAACTAGACGAACTAGAAGCTGGTTGAGAAACGTTATTCTCTTTTGAAGCAGGAGGAGTGGAGGCAACAAGTTGCCAAGCGTTTCCAGCAAGTTGCGTTGTTACCAGTTCTAGCTGTTGTGGTTGATTCTGAAGTTGCACCAATCCTTGACTTGGATCTATAATAATTTGTTGTTGTCCAGTTGCTTGATTATCACCAGGAGTCCCTATTTTGCTGCAAGTAGCTGCCAGTAAAGCCAGAGGAGAGGGCTGAGAGTCCTACCCAAAATGGGATGGTAAGGGAGAGGGGGAGGAAAAAAAAGTGGGCGGATTTAGTGGAGGCCAGTAGTTGCCAGGGGGTTACTTATTTTGACAGCTCTACATAACAGAATTTAGCTCGACATAACAGAATTTAGGAAGCAGCAGAAATCAAAAAGAAATACAAACAAAAGTAGATAAGAACTATATGAATAAGGAAGCAAGTCCTATAATATCAAGTTTAAATAAAAGGAAATTTCTTTAAAACTTTGTAAAGTGTTATGTTCCTAAACTCAAAATGCCCTTGGGAACACACACACCCTTTTCTTATAGTCTGAATTCCTGATGTAATTTTAAACAGCGTTGTACCCTCAAAGAGGTGAACTCTTGATGAATTTACAATTTAAGTTCCACACTCTCAGAAAGATGCTTTGAGTGGATAAACATTTTTATTGTTACTTCTGGGCATTTAAAGGGCATAACTCCCTCTCTCTCCTAATGTGTCGTGATGAATTTTTTTTATTTGCTTGCTTTTACCTGGGAGCCTGAGGTTTTGGGTTTTTTATTGTTATTCTCTGGCTCAGAGGTTTTCCCTCCTTCTGTAGCCATCGCCGCTGCCGCTGCCGCCTCCTCCTCCTCCTCCTTCTTCTGATCTGCAACAAACCCCCCCACCACACACACACACACGACAACAGGTTATTAGGATTATTATTATTCGTCTTCTCCCTCTCCTCTTCTCCCCCCTCCCCCCGAACATTAATCTCCATAAACCCGCGATCCACGCACACCGGCAGGGGGTGGGGGAGAAGGAGGGAAGGGAGGAGGGGGATATCACAAAACGTGGTTTGAAACCCGACCCATCGGCTCCAGAGCAACACCCAGAAGGAGGTTGTTCTCTCTCAGACATTAAGACAAAACACAACCCTCCTTCCCTCCCCCTGATTCCCTCCCGCCCTCTCCTCCTCCCCTTAAAGCATCTCAGCGGCCCCGGGGGAGGGGGAAGAACCGAGCAGGGTCTGGGGAGGGAGGGAGAGAGGGAGGCGGCGAAGAAGACTGAGGGGGGTGGAGAATACGTACCGCTCATCCCGCATTAACAGGACAAACCCTCAGACGGAGACACTGGGATAGAGGTGGGTGGGGGTGGGGGCGAGGCGGGAGGAGAGGCCGGTCCCGCCCGCCCGCGGTGGCTCGGAGGAGGCTGTAGCTGGCACAGGCTCTGCCTCTTTTTCCGCGAATGGCCGCCGCTGGGCTGTGGCGTAGCAGCTCCTCTCTCCGCCCGAGCCCGGCTGACTCGCCCTTGATTGACAGCGGCGGCGCACGGCGCGGGCGGCGGCGCGGGTCGGGGGCGGGGCCAGGGCGGTGCGAGCCCGGCCGACTCCCCACCCCCCTCGGCCTCTCTCCGCCGAAGCCTCCGACTCTCCACCCCTTCCCCCAGCGGATTGGCCGCCGACCTGCCGGGGGCCGGGGCGCTGGGGCCGCCTCCTCTCCACCCCCTTTCTCGGGGTTATTCTTTTAGCAGCTCTTCTCTTCCTCCCCGGCTCCTCCGGGGCTCTTTCTCTCGGCGTTCTAGCTCAGGAGCGCTGTCGGTAGGCCCTCCATACAGCCAAACTTGTTGTCTCAGGATATCCCGCCCCCTACTCATTTCCCAGTGCCCTCCACTCAAAAACCCGCTCCAGCAATCCCTCCAGTTGCCACTAAAGAAAAAAGTAGGGCCCTTGCCCCAGGCAAGCGAGAGGGGCGAACGTGGGCGCGTGCAGACCACCGACAGATCGGTGCGCCGGGTGAAGTGCCCGCTGCCCCTGCGTAGGGAGCATGGCTTTCCTGAGGCGCATCCGGACCCGGGCGCCCTTTTTCCCTGGCTCGGTCTCCATTGGCTGAGCCCACGGTGACGCGCGCTGAGTGGTGGGAGAAAGGGGGTGGGGTACTGCCGCGAAGGCTCTCGGTACTCGTAGTTTCCGGCGGCCGCGGTGCCTTCTTCGAGGCACCGCCTCTCTCCCGCCCCCGACCGAGGCCTGGCTGCGGAGCGGAAAGCTGCCCGAGGGGGCGGTGGCGACAGGGCGTGGCCGGGGCCGAGTGGGAGTTGAACTGAGCGAGGAGGAGGGGGAATGGGTGTTGTTTGCCTGGGCCTATCCGCCGCGCGGGGCTGCCCAAAGCACCTCTGCCGCCGCCTCCTGGGCTCCAAGCCGCTCCCCGCGGGGCAAGCTCACACCCGGAGCGCTTGGCGATTGAGCGGGCGGCGGCGTGGGGAGGCGGGGTTTGCTGTCCTCGGGGTTTGAATGAACCCGGCTTCTTGAAGCAGCTCCCTCCCCTTGCCTTTCTTTGCTCACCTTACCCTCAGGCCCCCCGCTTTGAGTCCGAGGCCTGTTTTCTCACAGAGAAGGATCTTCCATTTTTATTTGTTGTCTCTCTGGCTGGCAGAGCAGTGACCAGCCTTCTAGGGTTGCATCGCGTTTTGCCTAAAAGCCTAAGTGGTTGGCGGAGTTCTGAGCCTTAGCTGACAAGAGTCTCCCGGCAAAGAAAAGCCCAGCTCCATAAGGGTCAGCCCCGCTTACGGTTTAGCATGAGCATAAGGGCAAGTGGAATTTACATCTGGCTGCACAAAGCATTTTATTGTCAAATGCACTTGAGCAGTGTCCTGCCTCAGCTTTCCTGCAAAGTCCTGAAGTCAGGATGATGCCATGGAACGTAATCAGCGCCTGATTAACTGTACCAAAGGTGGAAGTGACCCCACATGTAAATACTGGCCTTGGGAACAAGGCATGCTTACACACCAGGCTCAAAGCCATTCTCTCTCTTTTTACCTGAGCTCCACACTCAGCCTTGGGCATTTTTGTCTCCTGCCTGAGGCCTGACATGTTGCAAGGGTGAGGAGGTCCCAGATGCTGAACTTGACTGGCATTTCCTTTGCTTGTTGAAGTAATTGCAAAATCAGCTAGTGACAAAGCCATGCAGCAAGACAAAGCAATTCGAATAAAGAATTACATGGTATTGTCTACCCCGTCTTATAAAACGAGCCAGAGATCCCTGAACAACATGTTTTTTCCACATCGTGTACAATATAGAAAGCTCAAAAGTGCTGCTTGCAGTTACGTATATACTGTCTCTATCCTCAGGTCCCGTCCCC
>NC_045441.1:59519320-59571005 GCF_002776525.5 Piliocolobus tephrosceles
TTCCTCCTCCCCCCCCCCCCCCCCCCCCCCCCCCCCCCCCCCCCCCCGTTCACCATGATAAATGAAGACATTTTGCAGCCTTATGAATTGGGGCTTTCATTGTCGTTTTCATTTAGAAAACCTGCTTCAGAGAGGCAATGTCACTGACTCTGAACCATAGATTAAAACTAATGCTTTGGAAGGGTGAGGCAGGCGGATCAGGAGGTCAGGAGTTCGAGACCAGTCTGGCCAAAATAGTGAAACCCCGTCTCTACTAAAAATACAAAAAATTAGCCAGGTGTGGTGGTGTGTGTAAGCCCAGCTACTCAGGAGGCTGAGGCAGGAGAATCGCGTGAACCTGGGAGGTGGAGGTTGCAGTAAGCTGAGATCTAGCCATCGCACTCCAACCCCGGGTGACAGTGTGAGACTCCGTCTCAAAAAATATATATTATGATGATGATAATAATAATAATAATGCTTACCATCAGTATGAATCCACAAAGTCCTAAATATTCTCCACCCCATAGGTAAGTGGCAATACTAGTATCCATGAAACGTAAGTCCTGCTTTTTATGGTGGACCAAAGTCTTCTAGTTCCTGGCTGTTATGGACTGAATGTTTATGTTCTCTGCCCCTTTCCACATCCATGTGTTGAAATTTTACACAGGACGCGGCTCACGCCTGTAATCCCAGCTCTTTGGGAGGCCGAGGCGGGCGGATCACTTGAACCCAGCAGTTCCAGACCAGTTTAGGCAACATGGTGAAACCCAGGCTCTACAAAAATTAGCTGGCATGGTGGTGCCGTCTCGTAATCCCAGCTTCTTGTGAGGCTGAGGCGGGAGGATCCCTTGAGCCCAGGAGGCGGAGGTTGCAATGGGCCAAGATGGCGCCACTGCACTCCAGCATGGGCAACAGAGTGAGACCCTGTCTTAAAAAGAAGAAGAAGGGAGGGAGGGAGGGATGAAGGAAGGAAAGGAAGGAAAAATTCTACCCCTTAGTGTGATGGTATTAGAAATTAGAAGGTAAGGTCTTTGGGAGATAATTAGGATTAAATATGGAACCCTCACGAATGAGATTAGTGAGCTTAGAAGAATCAGGAAAGAACTTGCTTCTCCTCCCTCTGCTCTCTTCCATTTGAAGATAACAAGCAAAAGTCCTCAGTGGGATACCCGGTGGAAAGCTAGTTTTGCTAGGGAGGTAATATTGACAAAGACTCTCTCCTTTGACCAAACTTTAATCAGGTTTGTCTGAGTCCTCTTTCTGACTAGGTCCTGACCTGGAACTCTCCTTAGTTTAGTGGCTTTGTCCATTTAGTCCAGTTTTAGCAAGAATCCTGCTGCATCGGTTGGGTAAAAACGCCTCACCCCTAGTATTTAACCATACTTGATATCTAGTAAAATTTCTTATCCCCTGTTCTCGATATCTTAGCACCCTGGCCTGCCTTCAGCAATAATCCCATTAAATTGGTTTAGCCAGAATCCTCCTTTATTCTGGAAATTTCCCCTTAGTAATTTTCCATCCACTGACTCCATCCTGCTCCTTGACTTCAGATCTCTAGTTGTCTTTGTATTTATAGTTGAGTCCAATCTCTCTCTCCCACTGCAAGACCCCATTGGATAGTCTCTCCTTGACTAAAGTCTTTATTGCTGTCTTTAACAAGTATCCTGAATTATTTTTTTCTTCAACAATGTAAATATAAATTCAACAAAATACTCAGCCTCAGGTCTGCGAGGGTGGTCTCTTCCCTGAGGAAGCAATGGTCTAAAAACTTTCCTTCCTACGCTCATTATTGCCTAGAAAACAGTGACTTTCAAACTTTTAAAAAATTATGACCCACAGAAATACATATATTTTACATCATGGCTGGCCCAGTGTGTACTTTTTAAAAATATATGACCCTAGGCCAGGTGCGGTGGCTCATGTCTGTAAGCCCAGCACTTTGGGAGCCCAAGGTGGGCTGAATCGCTTGAGTCAGGAGTTCAAGACCAGCCTGGGTGAATCATTTAAGGTCAGGAGTTCAAGAGCAGCCTGGACAACATGGTGAAATCCCATCTCTACTAAAAATACAAAAATTAGCCAGCCGTGGTGGCGAGTGCCTTGGGAGGCTGAGACAGGAGAATCACTTGAACCTGGGAGTCAGGGGCTGCAGTGAGCTGGGGGCTATAGTGAGCTGAGATCATGCCACTGCACTCCAGCCTGGGTGACAGAACAAGACTCTGTCTCAAAGAAAAACAAAAGGAGTAAGTATATTTTACATTATGGCCCAGTATGTACACACACAGAAGAAATCAGCATTTGTATGTGAAATATTTAACAACACTGAGCACTGACCATTCAGCTCCAACACTTCCATAAAGCTGAAATAGTGTCCTAGAGGTAGAAGTCCTCTGCCACGAATTATCCTTGTAGTTATGGAGTTGAGAGACCCAGAGGGTAGGGGAACAATGAGGGGACTTGGCAAGGAGGGTCACTAGTTGACACCTGAATGAATGTGACAGAAGGAGCTCCAGAGGTTACTTAGTACTTCAGAGGAAGAAACTTAGGCCCAAACATGGCATAAATGAGAAAAGGGGACTGTATTTGAGTATTTGAGTATCTCTTTTAGGAAGTTCCTTTTTTTTTTTTTTGGAGATGAAGTCTCGTTCTTGTGCCCCAGGCTGGAGTGCAATGGATCCATCTTGGCTCACTGCAACCTCTGCCTCCCGGGTTCAAGCGATTCTCCTGCCTCAGTGTCCCAAGTAGCTGGGATTATAGGCGCCTGCCACCATGCCTGGCTACTTTTTGTATTTTTAGTAGAGAGGGGGTTTCACCATGTTGGCCAGGCTGGTCTCGATCTCCTGACCTCAGGTGATCTACCAGCCTTGGCCTCCTAAAGTGCTGGGATTACAGATGTGAGCCACTGCCCCCAGCCAGGAAGCTACTTTTTAAATAACTGTTAAGCTGCTTCATTTTTTTTTTCTTTTTTTCTCCTAGCACCCTCTGAAAGTTACACAAATCATTTTGTATTTGGGAAGCAGATAGCAAAGATTTGGAGAGACCATAAGCCAGAGAATAGTCAAAGCTTAACATCCACCTTTGCTCAGAAATGTATTAACTGAGAGTAGAGCCAACCAGAAATTAGACATAGGACTTAGTGACCATATTTCACTTAGAACAAATAGCCTCATTAGTACATCTGGACCATGCATAGTTGTTTCCATAATAAAACCCTGGTAGAATATAAAATCGCATTAAAAATAAATTCCTTAGCCAACAATAATTGTTTTCAGGAAGCAGAGAAAGTTTTACAAAGTTTAAGTGTAATGTAATTTGGATATTCATATACATACACATATATAACACCGGCAAGTGAATCAAGATAAACCTGCAGAGTGCTGTGTTTAGCAGATAAGTACATGGCCTTGCTATTCCTCACATGCATGCATTTAGCTCTCTCGTAGTCTGCCAATGTACAACTTCAGAGAAGATTTAATTCAGAATTTTTAAATGTATAAAGTTTATTATTTCAGCCCAGTTACATGTATAGTTAATTCACATTAGAACACAATTAATAGCTATTGACAGTTATTGGAACATAGCATATACAACTGTTCAATATTTTACATCAATCTATATGTGCAAAGGAGTATAATGTGGCTTATTATTGTTGCCATAAAATAAAAGATATTTGGTCAATGTGGAAGTTAAGACACAGATGAATTAATTTTCCTAAGGTTATATATGAACTTGGTGATTGCCAAGTGCAGTGGCTCATTTCTGTAATCCCAACAGTTTGGCAGTCTGAGGTGGGAGGATCACTTGAGCTCAGGAGTTCAAGACCAGCCTGGGTAATATAGTAACATTATGTCTCTAGAAAAACTAAAAAAGAAAAAAAAAAAAGTAACTGGGTGTGGTGGCATGTACCTGTTGTCACAACTACTAAGGTGACTGAGGTGGGAGGATCGCTGGGGCCTGGGAGGTTGAGGCTGCAGTGAGCCATGATGATACTACTGCACTCCAGTCTGGGTGACAGAGCAAGACCCTGTCTCAAAAATAAATAAAAAATAAAGTTGATGTTAAAAATCATGAAAATATAGAACAAAAATGCCTAGTGTCTTTGCAATTGTAACTTTCCAAAACATGCCGATTCCAGATACTCAATTTATTATTTTTTGTTAATAATCTTTCATCGGATATAACTACTCAGATTTATATTCTAGTCTGCTGCTTATTAAAAGTACAGCCTTTGGGCAAGTGACTTCAACCCCTCTGAGCCTCATTCCTTCATCTATAAAACAGTGAAGATGATAGCATTCCCATCTCATGAGGTTGTTTCAGGAATTGAATGAGATTAAAAGATTCTAGAATAGTCTCTGGTAAACTCTCATTAAATGTTGGCTGTCATTTTTATCATTAAAGTTATTACTAAATTATGCTAGTTTCCACAAGCTGTATACAGAGGTGTATGAGTGAAAAGCCTCTCTATTCTATCTACCTCTATTCCAAACACTGAATTCATCAATGTTAACTGATAGTATATCCTTTCTCACTTTTCTCTAGTTTACACAAATCATATGTGTTTATGAGATTTTTAACATAAAATTGCACGCGCACACACACACAACATATATATGCAAACTTGGATTTTTTACCTTAGTATATTATGGCCGTCTCACCAGGTTAAAAAATATATAAATTGAAATTACTATTTTAATACAACATACTGCTCTATGATATGAACATGTTTTATTCAATAAAAATACCTGGATTAATAGCCACTATTTTCACCTACCATAAATTGTAATAAACCATAAATTGTAATAAACTTAGTTATACCAGTACTTGCAAAATATTCTTTTATGTTGGCACTTTTATTTTACTAGAGAGGTTTCCAACAGTGGAATTGCTGTCACAAAGTGGATATGTAAAATTTTAATATATACTGTAAGATTACTGCATGAAAAAGTTTTTTATTTCATGTAGTCACCCAGTAAGTGTGAAAGTACTCATTTTCCTATAGTTTTACCAGCATAGATTATTCCCAACCCCTCAAATTACTGCAGCTCTGATGGGTGAAGAACGTATTGACCTGACTGCTTGAGGGGTTGAGCATCTTGGCATTTGCTTACTGGCCATGTACAATTCCCACTGCAGCAAACTGCCTGTTCATATTCTTGCCTCTTTTATTTTTTTTAGTATTATTTGTATTTCTCTTACCCATTTTTAGGAGCTAAATGTATTTTGTAAGATTAAGCCTTTGCTTGTCATTTGTATTGCTAATATATTTTTCCAATATTTATTTATTTATTTAGAGATGGAGTCTGGCTCCATTGCCCAGGTTGGAGTGCAGTGGCGCAATCTTGGCTCACTGCAGTCTCCGCCTCCCGGGTTCAAGTGATCCTCCTGCCTCAGCCTCCTGAGTAGCTGGGATTACAGGCACCCACCACCATGCCCAGCTGATTTTTATATTTTTAGTAGAGATGGGGTTTCGCCATGTTGGCCAGGCTGGTCTCAAACTCAGCCTTCCAAAGTGCTGGGATTACAGGCGTGAGCCACCGTGCCCAGCCCCGATTTATTAACTTTCATCTTTTGCCACATATTTGGTATAATGTACTTTAAGCCCTATTTTAGACAGGTTATTCTTAACGTAAATGAATGCTTTTCACAGTTTATTAAAATGTGTTTATATCCCAGCACTTTGGGAGGCCAAGGTGGGTGGATCACAAGGTCAGGTGTTTGAGACCAGCCTGACCAACATGGTGAAACCCCTTCTCTACTAAAACTACAAAAATTAGCTGGGTATGGTGGCGCACGCCTGTAACCCCAGCTACTCAGGAGGCTGAGGCAGGAGAATCGCTTGAAACCAGGGGGTGGAGGTTGCAGTGAGCCAAGATCACACCACTGCACTCCAGCCTGGGTGACAGAGTGAGACTCCGTCTCAAAAACAAACAAAAAAAAAACAAAAGAAGTTTATATAGTGTATATACAGGGATATGTTACCTTTTGTACTATTTAGGCAGAATCCACTATAATAGGAGTGGATAATTATTTTCTGCTTCCTCTACCTCCTACCCCTCCACCATAACCCCGCCCATGCCCCTGGCATATGCACATAAATCCTAAATGCCTAGCAGAATGCCTGGCCCATGGTAGGCATTTGATACATGCTTATTGAGTCAATGAATTTTAAAGTTTTATTAGAACTACACAAATGAAATGGAGTTACCCCATCACAGCAAAATTACAGCAATTTTTCTTTTTATCAGATTTGGAAAAAAAATGGAATGGCCTGAATTAAAACATAAACTATGAAATTCAGTAGGAAGGGAGCTAGAGGAATGTATCCCGAAGGAAGCATTCCCAATATTATTAACAGATATTCTCCCTAGCAGCTGCAAGCATTAATTTTTAATGGTAGTTATGGATTCTCTTAACTATCCAAGGGCAGCCAGTAATAATACCATTCAGGTTCTATTTCCTGATTTATTTGCACTGATAACATTTTTCTTTTCAAAAGAACTTGAGTCATAGGTAATAAAATAGTAAAATACAAATTGAAATAGAAAATCAGTTCCAATGAAAAAGAAAAAACAAACATGACCAATAGTGTCAATGTATATGTTTTATCTGAGCTTTAATTTTGACCCTGAGCTTCCTAGCAGCCACAGCAAATAGAGAAACATGATTGGTTTTATAATTTCATATCAGAAAGAAAAAAATTGCCAGTTTCTCAGAGATAGCAAAGCATTTCCTTGCTCCAAAGAATGATAGTTATTTCGTAAAAGTCACTTGAATGTTAGGGCTATGAATTTGCCATTTCAGGCATTTAAAATGGCTGGAAGGGGGCACATGTTCTCCTGAGGGCTGTGTCACAGGTAAAAAAAAAATTGTTTTTTAAAAAAAGGCTTGGAAGAATATAATTGTATTAAATTTAGGAAAGTTGTTTGAACTAATTAATAAATTACCTACATGAAATTATTTTTTAAATTTTTGTGTTTATTTTGAGATTAATAGAGCATTAATCAAATGTTGGGTGAAAAATTATTATTTAATTCAAATACTTATAGACTTAAAAATTGACCAATAAGGTTTGAAAATTGGACTTGAAGACCTGAGGAACAAAACTGTGACTTTAATAAATCGAATGTTAATTTAAAACCCAAGGGTCTGTATACAAGTTTGTTATTCCAAACTGTTCAAAAGTCTCCCTTGGATCAGTCATACCCCAATCTCAGCACCATGCAATATACCCATGTAACCAACCTGCACAGGTAACCCCCTGAATCTAAAATCAAAGTTGAAATTATTTAAAAACAAAAAAGAAGACAAAAGTTGCCCTTGGACATTTATAGAATTTATACCAACACCCCTAAAATAACGAAATGAATCCACTGGAAACTAGATATTTAAGAATTTCTGCCATTGCTGGAGATTTTACTCTTTAGATTTTAGTTTAAGTCTTCTAATAACAAAAACAGTTGTGTACTAAGGCTACTCTGTTTTTTAATAACACAGATTCTTAGTTTAAATACAGTAGTCAAACAAGGCTCAGGGGAACAAATATCAAGTTCATCTATGAGTGAATTCAAAGTTTAAAAATGAAGTATAAAGAAGATGGGAAGTATTCATTTTAAACTACTCAGGATTGTTTTCTGGTTTGTCAAGCCACTACCCTTTAAGCCTACTCATATTTTTGTGGGGCCATGAAAATACAAGTTTTTTTAGAGTATCATTAATAGAGTTCATGCAGCTTGGCTAACAGCCGTTCCAAAGGAAGTGAGGTCAAGTAGGGTGAAACTTAACTGGCTTCGAAATCAGGCAAGCAAGGGCTACCATCTCAGTTCTCAGGTGACTTACTTAACCTCTCAGAGTTTCCTCATTAGTATGTAAAAATCTTCACAATAATTTTTACCATATAGAGTTATTAAGAAGGTTAAATAAGGTAATCTCGATGGCAGGTACTTAATAATTAATTTGGATTTCTTTACTTCTGGTTTACAGTGTTTATATCATCTTTCATGAAAATTAAATCTTGATTTGCTGTTCCCCTACATACTACACATATTTAGTGAGCAAATAATAGCTTTGGGGGTCATCAGCCTTTTTGGGCTTCAGGGTCTATATGCATTTTAGTTTTTTGAAAGCAATTTACTATAAAGCTTGCAGAAAGCAGTTCACTTAAAATTTAAGGTAGGAGGGTGGGGAAGTCTCCTCTTATCTCCAAAACAATCTGAACTCTGAAGTTTACTAACTTCTAGACCTAAAAGACTTGAGTTTGTCTAACAAAAGGAAAAGGCATTAGGGAGATGAGAAGGGCTCTTTAAGGTAATATAGAAGAAAAGTGGGAGAAGAAGGGCTGGGATGCAGGGGAGGGACTGTGGCAAGGAAAGCAGCAAGGCTGAAAACTGAAGGCATACATGGTTTGGCTTCCCTCCAAAGGGGCATATCACCTGAGTGTGACTTGTGCACTCAAGGAACATGACACAGGAGTTGGGGTGCTTCTCCATCTCTACACACCAGGGAAGGTAATGAGTTTCTAGACAAAAACAGATGGAATATTGAGAAAAAAACAAAAACAGAAGGCAAAAGGTTGAGATAAATCCATGTAGAAAAGGATATAAATGTCAAATGTGACCAAAAAAGAAAAATATATGTATAATTACCCTGTTCAATGAGCTCTGCCTGCAGAGATTTTTTTCCAAAGATGGTAAGTGGTTTGAGAACATTTGGGTTAAAGTATGATTATGAAAGGGGTAATGCCTGTCACACATTATAGACACAGTGGTGTTTTGTGCGAGGACAGTTGTAGGTGTGCTGTCTTCCCAGATAATGTGTCTGGAATATGCCAAGAAGCCTTCTTGTTAAGTCCTGCCAAATCTTTGGCCAACTCCTGACAGATCACGTGGATGTGAACAACATAACCAAAAGAAAAGGAGGAAGCATTTCTCAGGACTTTGAAGGCTGGGGTGGAAATAAAATCAGGGTACCATGTAATTGGGCAAGTTGCAACAGTTAGTCAAGTATAATATCAGTAATACATTTCCATAGTGATGAATGCAAAGTCTTCAACAAATTAGTATAGCAGTTGGGTTGTTTTGTTCTCTGTCAGTCAAACCAAATCCGGAATGTTTTCTAAGAAGGACATCAAAAACTGGAAGAAAAGATGGGCCAGGATGGCAAGAGACGAGAATGGTTCTAAGGATGGTGGATGGTTTTAGAAAAGGAACTATAACAGTCTTCAAATATTTCAGGCCTATTCATGAAGAGGGATTAGGTTTACTTTAGGTACAGCAGATCCTCAAATAATGCTGTTTCGTTCAGCATTGTTTTATTATAACACTGATGAGAAAAAGAAATGAATTCTCAGCAAGGCCACGCTATGTGAAGTTTGCACGTGCTCCCCATGACCGTATGGGTTTTCTGCAGTCCTCTGGTTTTCCTCCCACATCCCAAAATTGTGCCTGTTAGGTGAATCGGCATATCTACATGGTCTCGGTGTGAGTGAGTGTGGGTGTGTGTATGCATGCACTCTGCCATAGGAAGGCATCCTGTCCAGGGTTAGTTCCCACCTTGGCTCTGAGCTTTGGGGAGAAGCTCCAACCACCTTTGACCCTGCACTGAAATAAGCAGGTAAACATTATATTGTTTTATTAATCTTTCTTAAATGTATATATAGCTCACATTTATTTCAGTGTTCAATATTAGAAGTGTCTGGTCTTGCTCTGACCCCAGGCTGGAGTGCAGTGGCATGATCATGGCATTGTAGGCTGGAACTCTAGGGTTCAGGTGATCCTCTAGCCCCAGCCTCCCAAAGTGCTGGGATGATAACTGTGAGCCACCATGCCTCGCCTGTTTGGGGTCTTTATTTAAGTTTGGCAATGTTTTTGTGACCAGAAATATGCCATTGAAACTTAACACTTGTTTATATAAATTAGCCTATGGTAAAATTGGTTTGTTGTTTCTCTTAAAGTCACAGTTTCCAAGAACCTATTGATGATGTTAAGTAAGGACTTACTGTAGTTTCAGAGGACTGAACTAAGATCAATAAATGGATGCTGGCAAGAGGTAGATTTTGGCACAATATAAAAAGACCTTCTGGGTTGGAGAGATGTTAGTAAAAGGATAAATAATTTAAATGAATAAGTCCTAAAGAATTAGAACGATCTGAAATGAAATAAACTCCCTTGGGGCAGTGAGCTGTCTGAATCAGAGTCGTTCAAGCACAGCCTCAACTATGACTTATTGGGAATGTTGTAAAAGAGGATTTATGCATCTGACAGCAGCAGGAGCAGACCCAAATTCTGTGGAGACCGAAGTTTTTAAGGTTGGGGAGCACTTTTTCCAAACAAAGTATACAAAATTATGAATAAAAATTGATACAGAGGCTTGGACGGCACTTCTACCAGTGAATGGTCCTTGAAACTTAAGCTTCAATAGCTTTGCAGTAATTCATATCAAGGAAGTCAGCGGATATCAAACAACTGTGAGATTTAAATTGTTTCTAAATAATGAATAATTCTTCTTAATTTTAAAATAATTATCCTATTATCTCTGAGACAGCATGGAGGTAGTGGAAAGAGAAAGGAAATGAAGTAAAACACACCTCTAGCTTCCTATCCTGCCTCAGCCAGGTAACCTTGGGCAAACTACTTGATCTCTTTGAGTCTCAATTCCTTTAACTGTAAAATTGAAGTGATGATGTCTATCTTGAAACATCTGAGGAGAAAAATTAAATAAAATTGTGTATGTAAAGTGCTGATATATAGAAGTTGTGCAATTAATGATAGCTAAACTGAAGGACTGACAAGATTTGAGTAGTCATAAGGATAAGAATTTTAAAGATGTCATTTGTAGTTATCATGTCATCAGGAAGATAAATAATCTTATTTCACATCCTCGAATTTAAGGCATAAGACAAGAGTTCATGAAATGTCACCAAGCTGTGATAATCATATTAGACTTCCTTCAGCCAATTCTAGCTTGTGAACAGACTGGAAAAAATCACTCACAGAACTGGTTGGCCAAGATAAGAACCTTTGTACTCTTTTCTCCCTCTTCCTTCTTTCAAAGTTTGGGATCAGAATCAAGGACTGGGGCATTTCTTGTCACCCTGTATCCAAGAAGCAAGTGGCCAGGTTTAAGTGTACACAGATGGGCCACATTATCAAGGACGTAGTAGGTTGGCAGGAAACTGTATATCATGCAGCTCTAGGACACCATTCATCTAGAAGACTCTACTCAAATTGAAGTCCTCAGTCCAGCAGAGATGGTATCACTTTGGAGCTTGTTAGAAATGCAAAGTCTCAGCCCCATCCATGTGTTTTAACAAAATTTCCAGGTGATTTGACGTACAGCAAAGTTTGAGAAGTGCTAAACTTGACAACAATGTCCACAGCTCCCCACCGCCCACACACTTCTGCAGTGCTCCGCAGTTCTGAGGATCCCTCCCTTGGGTTCTTGGAATGCATTTTCTTTTTCTTTCTTCTTTTTTTTTTTTTTGAGACTCTGTTGCCAGGCTGGAGTGCAGTGGCACCACCTCAGCTCACTGCAACCTCTGCCTCGTGGGTTCAAGTGATTCCCTTGCTTCAGCTTCCTAAGTAGCTGGGACTACAGGCACGCGCCACCACACCCAGCTAATTTTTTGTATTTTCGTAGAGATGGGGTTTCACCATGTTTGCCAGGACGGTCTCGATCTCCTGACCTCATGATCTGCCTGCCTCAGCCTCCCCAAGTGCTGGGATTACAGGCGTGAGCCACTGCACCCAGCCTGAATGCATTTTCTTTTATAAGGTCAGAAAAGTAAGAAGGAGTGAGGGGCTGGCCTTCTCTTCCTAAGAAAGGCCCAATCTGCCTGATTCTTATTGACCTTTCATTCTGTGGGTTCTCTTCCTTTCATGCAACTCATGAGACAAGGTAGTTCAAACTTGAGGGCAAGTTATACTATGCAGAAGGTCCAGGCATCTCTCTCTGGCTACCACATTCCCTTCTAAGAGGTGGAAGAGGAACGATGGGGCCAAGGGTTGGCTCCTACTCCAGAGAGAGGCCCAGATTCTCTAAACCAATCATCTTTCTTTTTCTCTCTCTGCCCTCCTCTTCCTCATCATCCTTTCTCTTTTCCTCTATCAGCTGGGCAAAATAAGCCAGGGAGTAAATTCATTGAGAATGACTCCTGTCCTAGGAAGACCTAGGTGAAGGCTCAACCAGTATTGGAGCTCACTCACTCTCTTATCTTTTTCAAGCTAATCAGTATGTTCCAGATCCATCTTTCCTAACCTTGGCTGTGGCCTTGAGGAAAAGGGGAAAGAGGAAGATAAACCTATTAGGCGTGTATTATTTTTAAACCTCTAGACTAAACAAAATGAATCCTCTATTTGTCCTAGCACAGTTTCTCAGGATGCATTGACATTTGGGAAGGCTCATTTAGTACAAAAAGACATGCCTTTGCTGCCAGTAACTATGTGTATGTTAATTACAACTACTTAGCACTTACTGTGTTATATATAAGCACTTTACATATATTAACTCATTTAATTCCCCGTCAGCTCTATAAGTTAGGTGTTATAGTTGTTCTCATTTTATAGATGTGAAAATAGAGGCACTCAGAGTTTTAATAATTTGCAAGATTACCCAGAAAATAAATGGTAGGGAGTGGGGATTTGAACCCAAGTACCTGGTGCTGGAAACCTTGCTCTTAACCTGCCTCTGACACTTGTCTCCCAGGAACCCTGCAAAGAGAGTTGTTTGGTTGGTATGTTCTTCCTCCTGCAGCCAGTTACCATCCTAATCGCATTACCATTCCCTACAGAGCTCCTTTGTTAAAGCACAGCCACAGATTTTAAATCATGAAGGATCTGTATGACTTTGGTGAATGTGGCTGTTTGTTTAGTAGACCAACCAGATTTACAGATGAGAAAAGGAAGCATATCATAGGCTCAGAAAGAGTTCCCACAGCAGCAGTAGCTTTTTTCTTTTTTTAAACAACAACAAGAAAACTCTCAACAACAAAAAGACATAAAACAGAAAAGAAATATGAAGGCCGCATAAGATAATTACGGTAATCCAGCCAAAGTGAGACAAAGAGTTACTCTTTTCCTAAAATGACTTTTCTAAGGGTAAGATTTTCAAAACGGAACCAATTAAATGTATTTCCTGTTCTCACCCACAGCTCCTTGCTTTGGGTAAGCAAGTATGCTGTTTACAAAGAACTTTCACAGATGTTTACTCTCTGATCTTCACAGCACCCCAAAGAGGTTTAGTATCTTGCCTAAAATAACACAAACTAAGTGGCAAAGTTTAGACTGCAGCCTGGTGTTCTGAGGCAGAGAGGCAGCTTCACTGCCTGCTCTCTGTTCTTTAGTGATAAAAGAAGAGTGGAAAGATGTGTGAATCTCATACTTTAAACTTGGAAATTTCCAGTCACACAGAAATAACAGCTAGCAAGTTATCAAGGGCTTTACCATTCACCAGATGCTAACCTAAGAATTTCACATGGTGTAATTTGTTTAACCCCCAAAATAGATCAGTGAAAAGCCTGTTATAATCCCCATTTTGCAGATGAAGAAACTGAGGCATGGAAAAGTTAAATGACTTGCCCAGGCTCATCCTTCTAGCAAATGGCAGAGCTAAGACTCCAACCAGGACACCTGTTTCCAGAGCTGTTCGCTTATTACCAAGCTTTCCCATCTTTGCTGAAAAATTAACATCAAATTGTTTGACAGAGAACTCAACAGCATTAGTCCTCGGAAACATCTGGGATGGAAAAGGGAGAGTACACAACATGTTTGTGGTGGGAAGAAATATTATTACAGTACTCGCATGTTAAATAATCATTTGAAAGTAAACAGGATTATCAGGGGTCAGCGTGGAATATCAGTGATTAATAAAGTGTATCAACTTATATAATCTGAATATCTTCCTGTCTAAGGAGCTATGTGAAGTGATGGGGGCTCCAAAGACAAGCAAAAGGTGCTCCTGGCTTCAAGAAGCCCACAGGGAAGCTGGAGAGATGACAAACCATCATCACAAGAGAAGTTATACAACCCAGAAACCATAAATAAAAG
The DNA here is from genome assembly GCF_002776525.5 of Piliocolobus tephrosceles. Lineage (NCBI taxonomy): Eukaryota > Metazoa > Chordata > Mammalia > Primates > Cercopithecidae > Piliocolobus > Piliocolobus tephrosceles. The sequence continues at coordinate 59,533,339 of NC_045441.1, forward strand.
TTCAATTGAAGCCATAATTGAAGAGATGTCACAAGGCAGTAGGTGATTAATTGCAAAATGAATTCTCCAGTCAATAACTGTAATGGGAGTTTAAGGCAAGGAGCAATTCCTCCAGGCTGGGGCTGTGAGGGAAAACTTTCTCAGGGAGCTTGAGCTTGAATTGGCTCCTGAAGGATGCCCAAAATGTGAATAGCTGTAGGGTGGGAGGGGAAGGGAATTCCAGACAGAACAGTGTAGGTGAGTGGAGGTGTAGAGGCAGGAAAATACCGGGAATGCACATTTGAGGTGGGAAAAACAAACAGGAGGCCTGACCAGACGGGACATAACTCCAGGGCCAACCCTTAACCCTTGGAGCTGCTGCTGTGGAAAACACTTCATAAGGCACCCTGGTACTATTCAGTCTTGAACTGTCTACCTGCTCTCTGCCTGCCTTCCTACTTCCAGGCCAGGGAGCCCTTGGTAACACATGCAGCCACAAGATGGGCAAATCCTTCCAAAAATCTTGTGATCTTCCCACACCAGTGTCTGTTACTGTTTCTCATGTGAATTCCTTGAGAAGTACAATCAATCCAGGCAGCCTGTTAGGAATATATCTTTTGGAAAGCCAGAAAATTTTATCATACTTCCCATCCCTGTCTTTATTCTTGGAGACTTTCTGAAAAGCAAGTTCCTCCTGTTACAGTAGGTAGCTAGTCAGACATGAGCAGGGCAGGACAGAGCACATCCGCCTGCCTCCACCAAGAGGCAGCCTCCACAAAGATGGCTGGTTGGACAGCCATCAGGTGATGGTCAAGCAGTTGTTAAACTGTTTCTCTAAAATAATAATTGGTCACAGCTGGCACCAGGGAACGGCAGTCTCCCGTTATCTAGAAACACCTGAAACTGGTGATCAGCAGCTTCCCGATAAGATCTCAGGAGTTGGGTGAGTGGACTCAAGCATGCCCACGAAGAGGCAAAATGGCAGAGTTTAACTGTTGTATGACCTTCCTCTAGGAGCACTGCACTGGTAAGGAAAGAACGCCTCAAAGGAGCATGTGTGCAACCTCAGTAAACATACTGTGCATGCACCCCCTCCCAGGTGCTGGCCGACCACTATGCATGTGGACAGCCCACCCCAAGGGAACGATCAGGGGAGGAGGATGCCGCCGTATAAACCCCAAGTCGAAGGTCAAACCGTGCACTTGATCTCTCAAGTCGCCTGCTTGGCCTTCTTCTGAGTGTACTTTACTTCCCTTTGTTCTTGCTCCAAACCTTTTAATAAATTTTTGCTTCTGCTCTAAAACTTGCCTGGGTCTCTCACTTTGCCTTATGCCCCTGGATTGAATTCTTTCTTCTGAGGAGGATACAGACCTGTGTGGATTAGCCGCTGCTAACATCCCCCCTGTCTGTGTATCGCATACTGCTTCAGGCTTCCCATCAGCAACCTATGACCACAGGTCCACCTACGCCTCCCAGGGTGCCCACTGGAAGGCCCCTGCATGGTGACAACACCCTGACATGTTCACATTCTTCCCTCCCTACAACTTCCCTCTATGGAAACATTTCTCTGAGTTATCTCACATACAGCACGTAGGGTCAGAGTCCTGCTCACAGCTACTGCCACTGCCTTTATTCAAAAAAGTATTCTTCATGCCTGCTATGGATATAGCAGTGAGCAGAATGATCAAATTCCTGCCATCTGGTAGCTTACATCCTTTGGGAGTGGTTAACTAGGGGGAAAAAATGTATGTAAAGTTCAGTGGTGATGAATCCAATGGAGAAAATTTAAGCAGGGATATAGAGTAGCGACTACTTCGGGTGGTGGCACAGGAGGAAACTAGGAAGGGGACAGCTGAGCAGAGATCTGAAGGAGATGAGGGAGCTGCTAGGAGAAGAGATTTCCAGACATGAGGGAGAGCAAGTGCAAAGGGCTTGAGATGGTCACAAGTTTTGTCAGGTTTGGGGATGGCAAGGGAGCCAGTCTGGCTGGAGCAGGATAGGCAAGTAGTAAAGTGGCAAGAGATAAAGTCAGAAGACGGGGCAGACAAAAAAAGTCAGGGAAGCCCATGGTGAAGATACTGGGGGTACTCAGTGGGAGGTGGGAAGCCATGGGAGGGTTTGAGTAGAGGAGTGCGGTATCATATGACATCTATTTGGTCTTTGTCCCCAGTTCCTGTCACAGAGCTCCTAAAGCCCTTGGAATTTTCTGAGTGATAAGAATATCTTTTTTCCAAATGAACCGATTTCTATAACACCTGAGCTTATGCTCATGAAGTGGCTGAAGGCAAAGCTTCTCTTAGATAACCTCAGAATGAGGCCAGTCACCAGAAAGACCAAATAGTTAGAAGATTAGAGGGTTAGAACTTCAGCCCCACCTACTAACATCCGCGATAAAGGGAGCAGAGTGCTGGAGATCAAGCTCTCTGAAAACTCCAACTAGAATTGATAAGCTTCTGGCTGCTCAGTATGTGGAGGTGATGAGAGGGTGGCATGCCCAATGAGGGCATGGAAGCTCCACTCTGCCCGCCACACATACCTTGCCCTATCCATCTCTTCATCTGACTTTTCATCTGTATCCTTGATAACATCCTTAATAATCAACCAGCAAATGTAAGTAAGTGCTTCCCTGAGATCTGTGAACCCTCGTAGCAAATTAATTGAATTCAAGGAGGAGGCCATGGGAACCCCAGTTTGTAGCCAAGTCTGTCAGAGGTAGAGGTGATGGCCTTCTACTTGTGACTGGTGTCTAAAGTAGGGTGCAAGTCTTGTGGGACTGAGCCCTCAACCTGTGGGACCTGACACTGTCTCCAGATAAATAGTGTCAGAATTGAACTGGATTATAGGACACACAATTAGTGTCTTTTGGAGAATTGCTTGGTGAATGGAAAACAAAAACAAGAAACCCAAACATCTGGTCATGGAAGTGTTTTGTGTTGAGTGTGAGAGAGCAAAAGAGAGAAACATTTTTTTTCCTTTATAAGGAGTAACATGGTCAGAAATACATACAAAAAAAAAAAAAAAGTTTCACCCAACTTCTAGATGATAGATGCAGGGAAATAGGTTCGGAATGATTCTTCTTCCATTATTTTGTAGACATTCTGCATCTGTAAGTAAGGTCATGCCATTCAGTTGTAGTACACTCTCCACGTGACCATCACCTTCATACCTCTACTTCCTCATTGTCAGTCACTGAAAGCCTTAGCCCTAGTTTCCTCTTCTCAAAACTTGCCATCAAACAGAATTTTGTTCATACTTGGGTCCTCCATTCAACTAATTGTCTTCTTAGCTCACTGACTTCATTCCAAATATCTTCACATCTTTTTCCCAATTAGTCATTCAGTCTCATTGCTAGGTCAAAACTCTACCTTCACCTGGAATTTGATCTACTTTTGAAATCATTAAGTAAACATTCCATTTTCAAATTCCAATTGCCTGCCTTTGCAGTTTTCTTGCTTATTTACTCCTAATTCAGGTATTCCCCAACTTCATGGAAAACACCAGTTCATTTCCTGTTCACTCTAACTCAATCCTTCCTACTCAATCCTTCTATAGTCATTATGGCTATTTCAAACATTCTTCACACTTTGCAAACCCTTCATCCTACTTGCCCCCTCAGTGACTTTGAAAATGAAATGTGTCAAACTCCTGTCACCCTGTTTACCATGCTCATCCTTCCTTCTTTCTCCGAATCCCACAGAATGAGGCTAATACCTTCATCTTGCTCAGCTTCTCAGCCTCTCCCACCTTAGGTACTTGCTCCACCGCTGCCCCTGCCTTTTCCCTTCAGCACTTAGTCATGCTCACATCTTTCTTACTTTGGAAAGACACACACAAATAACCCCAAGCACTCTACCAAACCACACCCCTTTTTCTTCTTGCCTTATCGTTTGCTCCTCTTCACAGCCAAACTTATTAGAAAAGTGTTCTATTCCCTTTTGTGTCCTCAGCCTTCCTTCTCATTCAGTTTTGCTCCCACTTTATTCCCTAAGATTGCCCTTGATATTCACCAATTTCCCTCTCCAGGCTTCAACACTCTGCACTCACCATTCCTGAAGCAGCCCAAAGACAGGCCAAGCTCATGCCTAGTGTACTCTTTCCTCCACGGCAGTAGACTAACTTCTGTTCATAGTTCTTGTTTCAGGAACTCTCATGGCTTCAGGGAAGCCATTTCTAACACACTGTACCCTCCAAATTGCTGGGTGAGATGCCCTAGGTGCTGTCATGGCATCTTGTACTTGCTAACATATGCCCATGGCCAACAGACAAAATGGGCCCCCTGTGGCTAAATGAGCAGCACAAAGTTAAAACATGAGAACCAGGCAGCCGTGACTGGGTGAGGGAGCAGTCACCTACTCTGTGTTCTTGGCTACAATCAAACCAAATCAGTTCTTATTGTCAGTGTCAATATAGACTACAGCTGAAAATTCCCCAACTAACCACCAACAGACCACCTGGTGGCAACCTACCACCTGGTGCAACCTACCACCTGGAACCAGCCACTTAAGAAAGACTTATTATTTGGGGCTTAAAAGTCATCCAATCAGGATCCTATTCTTCCCTCCCTTTCTCTCCCTCCCTTCCCTTTCCCTCTCTTTCACTCCTTGCTCTGCCTTTATATAATAATCCCTAACTCTGCATCCTCCCCCACCCCACTTTGGACCACATTTTTGGTTTGCACTGAAGGCTTGTATCTTTCCAACTGCAGATTGCTTTTAGAAAATAGAGTTCTAAAAAAAAGAAAAAAAAAAAAAGAAGAAGAAAGAAAATAAAGTTCTCCCTTTTTTCTCCAAGGATCCCATGGTCTTTTGTTAACATGCTTAATCCTTATTTACATTTATCACATCATATGGACACTTTACTCATGAACCTCCCTTGATAGACCATAAGCTATTGGGGTCAAGGTCAGTCTATATGACAATTCCTTGTATGTGCCTGGGTTATTTCTGTTTGATACATGCTACTTTAAATTAAGTATACAGCTAAAGGTGAATTATGAGTAATGGTATATAGAATTTGCATTTTATCTCTGATATTAAAAAGTAATTGAAAGTGTTCAACCAAAGGAGTGGCTTGATCAAAAGTCTAATTTTTTAATAATCTCTTTTACTCCCTGGTTCTCTTTGCCCTATCAACCATCTCATTTCATGGAGCTTTCAAAGGACAAAATTCCAACAAATTTAGTGTAAAAATCTCAGTTGGCTTTATTTGTGGTTCTAAAATAGAGCAACACTTCATTCTATAAAATACAATGTATTCCAATGAGCTGAGCAGAAGAGTTTGGCTTCATAGAGAAGGGCTGAAGAAAGCAGAAGCAAAGAACAAAGAGTATGTGAATTACTCTTAGAATAATAGGAAAATACTGTTAACATTAGGTTATTTCAGCCTCTTTTATAAATAATTAATTAATATTTAGAGGTGGGGTCTTGCTGCATTGCCAGGGCTGGTCTTGAACTTCTGGGCTCAAGGATCGTTCTACCTCTGCCCAGGGTACCTTTTTAGTGCAAAGGAAATTTCATTATCATGCCAATTAAAGATTTTAACTGATCTGTTTGGGAAATTGGCTGTTATTTCTTTCTCCTAATTTCTTAGAAAGTCAGATAATAACTTAGTTTGGGTTTGGTGATGTGGAACTTTTAGCATGGGTGACTTCATTTTGATTTTTAGTCTGCTCTAAAATGCAGAATCTTAGTCCAAAACAATGGCTTCCTAGAATTTTTATTTGACAGGACTCTATGAAATTCCTATTCTACTGTGTGCAAAATTACGCTCACCCTCAAAGGATTTCCATTTTCCAAAATAGGAAGTAGAGGAAGATAAGTTGGATAGAGAAGGAGCAATGTTGGGTATTTACATTGAAAATGTGTGTGGGACAATCAGGTGGAAATGTCCAGTGGGTAGCTGAGTAACTGCATCTGATGCTTAGGAGAGGTCTGAGCTAGGGACATGTAATTTGGACTCATCAGAAAATGAGAATGGGTGTGTGCTCACCAAGGGAGAGCATGGAGAGAGAAAAGTAGAGGGCTGACATGTGGAGCCCTTAAGGACACAGCGTTTGGAAATGAACCCAGGAAGAAGATTGGCTGCAGAAAATAAAGCATAAAGGACTGGTCAGAGAAGAGGGAAAGAACCCAGGAAAGGCATATGGCGGCCTAAGACTAAACCCTGACCTTGTTCTTTGTGCAAGCCCTTTAGCCTGTTCATTCTCCCCACCCTCCAGACCCTGAGATGAAGGCTACAGAACTCTGCTGCTGCTGCCTTGACACTCCACACATGCAGGCAATCTAATTTAATCAGTTTCTCACCATTGGATAGAAGTAGTTTATCTTTGACCAATTCCTATCACATTAACCCCAATAGCTATTCAAAATCTCCACTCTCGCAAGAATTGTAATCATTCTCTCTCTCTCAATTTTTAAAAATAATGGCTTTATTAAGATATAACTCATATACAATTTACACATTTAAAGTTTTAAAATTTAAAAAATAAAATAATTTGATAATTTAAAAATTTAATGATTCTTAGCATATTGACAGATTTGTATAACACTACTACAATAAATTTTAGAACATTTTATCACCCCAAGCCGAGTGTGGTGGCTTATGCCTGTAATCCCAGTGCTTTGGGAGGCTGAGACAGGAAGATCACCTGAGGTCAGAAGTTGGAGACCAGCCTGGCCAACATGCAAAACCTTGTCTCTACTTAAAAAATACAAAAATTAGCCAGGCATGGTGGTGCACACCTGTAATCCCAGCTACTTGGGAGACTGAGGCATGAGAATCACTTGAACCTGGGAGGTGGAGGTTACAGTGAGCTGAGATTGCACCATGGCACTCCAGCCTGGGTGACAGAGTGAGACTCTATCTCAAAACAAAAACAAAGAAACAAACAAATAAACAGAACAGAGAACATTTTATCAACCCAAAAAAGATATTCTATACCCTTTAGCCATCACCCAGTTCTAGTCAATCACTAATTTACTTTTCATCTATATAGATTTGTGTACTCTAAGTGTTTCTTATAAATAGAATTGTAAAATATGTGGTCTTTTGTGACTGACTCCTTTTTCTTAAGACGATGTTTTAAGGTTTATCCATGGTACAGCATTACTGTAAAATATGAAATACATTTGGTCTTTGTCCTTAATTCCTGGCACAAGAGCATGTCTTTCTGTTATTCCATTATTTGCCCCCTTTGACCACTCCTGAGTTTATGCTAAACTTAGAGTGGCCATCCCTAGATAAGCTCAGAATGGGAATTGTCGACATAAAGACCCAGTGATTAGAGGGTTAGAACTTTCAGCCCCACCCACTGACCTCTGGGAAGTGTATTTGGGAGGGAGAGTGCTTATAGATAAACTCTATAAAAACTCTTGAACAATAAGATTTGATGAGCTTCTGAGTTGCTGAACACAGGGAGGTGCTGAGAGAGTGTCATGCCCAAAGAAGGCATGGAAGCTCTGCATTCCGACTCTCAATCTTACCCTATCCATCTCTTCATCTGGCTGTTCATCTGCATCCTTCATAATATCCTTTATAATAAACTGGTAAGTGTGTTTCCCTGAGTTCTGTGAGCTGCCCTAGGGTATTAGTCCATTTTGCATTGCTATGAAGGAATTCCTGAGACTGGGTAATTTATAAAGAAAAGAGGTTTATTTGGCTCATGGTTTGTAGGCTATATAAGCATGGCACCACTAAATGTTTGGCTTCTGGTGCGACCTCAGGAAGTCTTTACTCATGGCAGAAGGGGGAGGAGGAGCAGGTGTGTCACATGGTGTGAGAAGGAGCAAGAGAGAGAGGGGGAATGTCCCAGATTCTTTCTAACAATCAGATCTCATAGTAACTCATTACCATGGGGAGGGCACCAAGCTCTTCATAAGGAATCTACCCCCATGAGTCAAACACCTCCTATTATGCCCAACCTCCAACATTGTGGATCACATTTTCAACATGAGATTTGGGGAGGACAAATATCTAAACCATATCAGCCGGAAAATTAATCAAACCCAATAAAGTGTTGTAAGAACCCTGATTTATAGACTATTAGTCAGAAGTGTAGATTACATCTATTACATGTGATTGGCATCTGAAATGGGGGTAGTCATGTGGGACTGAGCTCTCAATCTGTGGGATCTGACACTACCTCCAGGTAATCAGAATTGAATTCAGATATAGGGTACCCATACATCTGGTCACAGGAGTGTTCTGTGTTAAGTGTGTGAGTAGAGAGAAAAAACAATTTGTTTTTTTCCTTTACAAGCATGTGTCAGAGCTTCACTCTTCCTTTGTGAAGAAATATATCTGAATTATAGTTCATAGTACAGATATAACACATTTTGTTTCTCCATTCATCAGTTGGTAACATTTGGGATATTTCCACCTTTTGGCTATTATTGAAACTGCCTTTGCAAAATTATGACTGAGACAGTGAAAGAGATCTAACCTAATTGACTCCATCTTGCTTTTAACCTTTAAGCTGCCCTTGTTCCTTCCTGGGTATAGGTTGAACTAACTTTGGGAGGAGCTTAGTTTATAGTTTAAAACAAAGACAATAATAGCCCTTTCCTAAAACAAACCTCCTTCTTGCCTGGGGACTAGACTGCCTTTATAGGACTAACAAATTTGCCACAAGATTAGAAATTATGACTTAGGAGACAAGCAGCTGGAGGTTACAAGATTCTGACCTTCCCTAAACTGCTCCTACAATCAGTGCTTGAGATATTTTGCAGACCCTGCACTTGATGGATCAGCTGGCACCACCCAGATTGATAAACTGACTCATCTGATCTTGTGGCCCTCACCTAAGAATTGACTCAGTACAAGAGGACAACTTCAACTTCCCATAATTTCATCTCTGACCCAACCAATCAGCGCTCTCAAATCACTGTCCTTTCCCCACCCACCAAATTATCCTTAAAAACTTTCATCCCCAAATGCTTCAGGAGACTGATTTGAGTAATAATACAACTCTGGTCTCCTGCATAGCTGGCTCTGTGTGTATTACTCTTTCTCTATTGCAATTCCCTGTCTTGATGAATTGACTCTGTCTAGGCAGTGGGCAAGGTGAACCCATTGGGTGGTTACATTATGAATAATGCTGCTATGGTATTTGTGTACCATAGTTTTAGTGGACATATATTTTCTTTCCTTGAGTTTATACTATATAGGAGTATATATATAGGAGTAGGATTGCCAGGTTGTATGGTATATTAGTCCATTTTCATGCTGCTGATAAAGACATACCCAAGACTGGCAAGAAAAAGGGGTTTAATTGGACTTACAGTTCCACATAACTGGGGAGGCCTCAGAATCATGGTAGAAGGTGAAAAGCACTACTTACACGGAGGTGGCAAGAGAAAATGAGGAAGATGCAAAAGCAAAAACCCCTGATAAAACCATCAGATCTCATGAGACATACTCACTACCACGAGAACAGTATGGGGGAAACTGTCCCCATGATTCCCTCCCCAAACACATAGGAATTGTGGGAGTACAATTCAAGATGAGATTTGTGTGAGGACACAGAGCCAAACCACATCATATGGTAACTCTATGTTAAATTGTTTGAAGAACTAATTGCCATACTATTTTCCAAAGTGGCTGCCCCATTTTAAATTCCCATCAGCAGTATATGAGGGTTCCAGTGTCTCCACATCCTTACCAATACTTGTTTTCTGTCTTTGATTTTAGCCATTCTAGTAGGTGTGAAGTGATATCTCATTGTGGTTTTGATTTGCTTTTCTTTGATGACTAATGATATTGAACATCTTTGCATGTGCTTGTTGACCATTTGTATACTTTTTATGGATAAATGTCTATTCAGAATCTTTGCCCTCTCCTTTCCAATGTGGGCCCAGCAGAATGGCTCCCACAAAGAAAGGTGGCAACAAGAAAGATCATTCTTCCATCAGTGACGTGGGAACCTGAGAATATACCATCAACATTCACAAGGGCATCCATGGAGTGGACTTCAAGAAGCCTGCCTCTCATACACTCAAAGAGATATCGAAATTTACCATGCCAGGTGCAGTGGCTCACACCTGTAATCCCAGCACTTTGGGAGGTTAAAGCCTGTGGATCACTTAAGGTCAAGAAATTGAAACCAGCCTGGCCAACGTGGTGAAACCTTGTCTCTACTAAAAATACAAAAATTGGCTGGGTGTGGTGGTGTGTGCCTGTAATCCCAGCTACTTGGGAAGCTGAGGAAGGAGGATCACTTGAACACAGGAGGTGGAGGTTGCAGTGAGCCAAGATTGTGCCACTGCACTCCAGCCTGGGTGACAGAGGGAGACTCTGTCTCAAAAAAAAAAAAAAAGAAAAAAGAAAAAGAAATTTGCCATGAAGGAGATGGGGATTCCAGATGAGGGGATTGAAACCAGGCTAAACAAAACTTTTTGGGCCAAAGGAATAAGGAATGTTCCATACTGTATCCATATGCAGTTGTCCAGAAAATGTAATGAGGATGAAGAATCACCAAGCAAGCTCTATACTTTGGTTACCTATGTACTAGTTACCACTTTCAAAAAAAGTGCCACTGCGAATGAGAACTAACCACTGGTTGTCAAATCAAGTTATAAAATGGCACACGCACACACACACACACACACACAATCTCTTTTTTAAGAGATGATATCTTACTGTGTTTGCTCAGGCTGGCATGCAGTGGCTATTCACAGGCATAGTCATAGCATACTACAGTCCTGAACTTCTGGACTCAAGCAATCCTCCTGCCTCAGCCTCTTGAGTAGCTGGGACTGCAGGCATAGGCCACCGTACCCAGCTACTGCCCAGTTCTTAAGTGGGTTATTAATCTTTTTATTATTGAGTTGTAAGAGTTCTTTATATATTCTAAACACAAGACTCTTATCAGATAAATGTTTTCTCCCATTACATAGCTGTAATCCCAGCTACTCAGGAGGGATTACAAAATGATGTCCTTTGTAGCACAAGAGTTTTAAATTTTGTCCAATTTAGCTATTATTTCTTTAATTGTCTGTGCTTCTGGCATATTTAAAAAATCATTGCTTAGTACAAGATCATGATTACCCACTATATTTTATTCTCAGAGTTGTTTTAAGTCTGTTTCCTCTTCTTCAAAGTGGAGCAAGTTAATAAAAATGCTTACCTTATAGTAATGTTTTAATGCTCCACTGAGTTAATGTTTGCCTAAGCTCATGACACATCTGGCACATGTAAGTGCTCTATAAATGTTAGTTCTCAGAGACCACCAAGTGTAGCTTTCCACTACTTCTTTTTTTTTTTTTTTTTGTGAGACGGAGTCACTCTGTTGCCCAGACTGGAGTGCAGTGGTGCGCCATCTCGGCTCACTGCAAGCTCTGCCTCCTGGGTTCACGCCATTCTCCTGCCTTAGCTTCCCGAGTAGCTGGGACTACAGGCACCCACCACCGTGCCTGGCTAATTTTTTGTGTTTTTAGTAGAGATGGGGTTTCACCGTGTTAGTCAGGATGGTCTCAATCTCCTGACCTCGTGATTCGCCACCTCGGCCTCCCGAAGTGCTGGGATTACAGGCATGACCCACGGCGCCCGGCCCCAATACTTCTCTACCAACTTCAACATCTCAATTTTAACTTTACTTCTATATCAGAGCAAGGGTGTAATTGACTTTTTAGATTTATTATAAATAATACATAAGCACAATTACATTGTTTAATGTACATTCTATTATCTAAAACTGTGATGGTTACTTTCCAAGTTCTAACTTTTGGGTGCCTTCCTATATTTGTGTTATGCAGGATATTACATGATATTTCTCATTTTAGCATTACCATACAAGCTGTGTTTTTAATGAAATGGAATTATGGCAATTTTACTTTGCATTATATAAATCAGAATGTATTACAACTATTGATTTAGATAGTAACAATTGTCTCTTTATATAAAATAGATGAAAAAGGGAAAAACCCACCAAAACACTTTGTTTCTATATAATTATATAGTTCATTTATTTATGGAATAAATGACCAGCTAACAGTATAATCTACATTAAAACCATGATCATTCTTCATGAAGTTGGATGGGAGTTATCTAAAGCTCCTTTGAGAGTTATTCCGGTCTAGTTAGTCCACTTTCTTCTAGTGGATCAACAACTACTAAGGAGTTTTAAGAATCTGTCTGGTAAGCTTCATTTCCAGTCTACTTCTGGGTCAGTGGTTCTCAAATTTTAGTTGCATTAGAATCACCTGGAGGGTTTGTTAATAAGCCCCACGCCTACAGTTTTTTGTTTGTTTTTGAAACAGGGTCTCACTCGTCACCCAGGCTGGAATGCAGTGGTGTGATCATGTCTCACTGCAGCCTTTGCCTCCCAGGCACAGGTGATCCTCCTACCTCAGCCTCCTGAGTAGCTGGGACTACAGGCACATCACACCCTGCTAGTTTTTGTATTTTTGGTAGAGATGGGGTCTCTTCAGGCTGCCCAGGCTAGTCACAAACTCCTGGACTCAAATGATCTGCCCTTCTTGGCCTCCCAAAGTGCTAGGATTATAGGCGTGATCCACCGTGCCGGCTGTGAGCCTAGAGTTTCAGTAGAATTGGGATACAGGCCTGAGAATTTCGATTTCCAAAAGACTTCCCATGTGTTATTGACACTGGTGGTTGCGGCCCACATTTTAAGAACCACTGCTGTAGTGCAGTTAACAAACATTGAGGATATCTAGTCTACAGTTTTAAGTTGGCCAACATCCAGGAAATTCCACGGTTCTTCAAGATTCCATCAGATGTACTGGATCTCCCTAGAGGATCTGTGGAACTCCAAACATCTCACAAATCTTAGAGCCTTCTAGATAAACATTGGAATATTTGAAAAATTGGGGGGATGGTACTCTTCAAATTTCTGGGAAAGCTTTAGGTCCCTGGAGATTCCACTGGCTCTTGAGTGCAGAATGATAGAGTTATCATGTAGCCTAACTATGTGCTTGGTCTAGTGATTCTGTTTTGATTTATGTTCCCCAGCAGAGCAGGCCCTATAACAAACTGGCTTCTAGCACCCAACTACTGCTCAATGATTCCTCTGTAAAAATAGTTCCATTTTATACACTCCTAAATTTATAGCCATTTCAATGAGTTTTATGGTGATTATAATTTGCTTTCTAGTCTCTCTCAGACCTGACACTTTTGTTTGACTAACAAGCTTTTCTTCCCTTTTCCTTCTTCTGGTTTTGTTTTTTCTGCCAACAGCAGTAGGCCTATGACTTGAGTAATGTCCTTGGTCTTGCTTTGGAATTGGAGTATAACCCATCCCAGGCAAAAAATTAATGGGATAAGTTTGTCTTTAATGTGAACTCACAATGCTGAAAAGATATAATTCTGGGGCCACCATTAACCATGAACTCTGCAACACAGAGAAAGACTCTCTTTAGCATGATACTAAAGTTTGGGCTTAGGAAATGATACCCCAAAATATGGAGATTTGACACACTGAACCAAAGAAGCAGTCTCAGGTCTCTCTGACTTTCCCCACTTCTTAATCCTCTTTCTCTCCCAAAGCACAGGGTGAGGCTGTTCTCTGGATTTCTTTTCTACCTAGAAACTGGACTCACCAAAGAGGAATATAATTGCCATTGATCCTTTCCTCCAAATTTCATTAACCAGAGAAGATTATTATATTACAGAGGAAGAGCCCACATTGGGCTGTATCACACCCAGAGCCCACATACTGTTCTCTGGTCCCATTCAATTCTCAAAGAGAGTTGTTTACTAACCATTGTCTGTGCAATGGATCCATTCATTCCCCCTCAAAATAATTATGCCTCAAAATGGCCACATTTTCCATATCTTCTTTTCTCCTATGAAGAAGGGTATACAAGCATCTGAACCTCATTGAGCTGTTGGGTAATCATGCTCTTGCAATACCCCCATGTATAAGCATGTTACATAAATTTGCATCTATTTTTCTATGAATCTACCTGTTATCAGTTCATTTTCAGCAAAACTTTAGAGGGCAGAGGGAAACTTTCTCTTGGCCCCTACACCAACATACAAAGAGAATAGAGCCAAGAAAAGAGAACTTGATGACATTGTTTGAACCTGGATTAACAGCAATAACCTTGTCATTCTGAATTATTTGAGCCAATACATTTCTATTTTAAGTTAGCTAGTTTAAGTTGGGTTTCTGAGCTGAGTGTGATAGGGTACGTCTGTAGTCCCAGCTACTCAGGAGGCTGAGGTGGTATAATCGGTTGAGGCCAGAAATTTGAAGCTGCAGTGTGTTATGACCATGCCTGTGAATAGCCACTAGAGCTACTGCACTCTAGCCTGGGCAACAAAGCAGTACTTCATCTCTTTAAAAAAAAAAGAAAAAAAGAAAAAAAGAAAATAAAAGGTAAATGATAACTCACCTGCATGTCTCTTTCTTCATTAGTAAAGTGGTTGAGCCTATTATCTCTGATCCATGGTCTATGCCTCAACAGATAACTACCTCTGATTTTAAAGCCAAGGAGAATATGTGATTTTAAGAATTATACTTGCAGATTCCCCAGAAAGGAGCTAAATAAAATAATGCTTCAAGCTTGGAATATTGAGCATTTTATCCTTCCTCCTACTGTCAAAAAATGTTTCATTTGTAAAGACATTGTGCTGTCTGGAGTGGCAGTGAAGGGCTCTGCTTCAACTACTGTGGAGGAGAGTTTTCTTTTTTCCTGTCTTTACAGGGCAGGGGCAGAAAAGCCTCAGTAGGCTGGGTGTGGTGGCTCACACCTGCAATCCCGGCACTTTGGGAGGCTAAGGTGGGAGGATTGCTTGAGCCCAGGAGTTTAAGACCAGACTGAGCAACCCTGTCTCTACAAAGATACATAAGTGAGCCAGGTGTGGTGGCATGCCCCTGTAGTACCAACTACTCAGGAGGCTGAGGCAGGAGGTTCACTTGAACCCAGGAAGCTGAGGTTGCAGTGAGCCATGATCTCACCACTGCACTCCAGCCTGGGTGACAGAGTCGGACTCTGTCTCAAAAAGAAAAAAAAGTCTCACTAAACTCAATCAACAATAATTTATACTAGGGAGGGCAAAAATGGCAAAACAACAAATAAGTTTTGTTCATTCCCTAGTCCTAATATGGATAATTATGTCCTAGTTCCAGTTAATTGGGGTGTCAGAATATTTCGAAATAAGCTGTCATTGAACTACCCAGGACAATGAGTAGACAGAGGATGTTTTACCATGAAATTCTGACTTTGAACATACCTTTCCAGAAATAGACAAGTAACACAAGGTACTTCATTTTTGTAGCAGAGACATAGTCCACATGTTGTTTGAATTATAGGAGAAAGACTTAAAATAGGTAGGACTTATTTAAAATAAGATACGGGAACTCTCCATTTTTCTCTTTCTCTCTCTCTCTTTTCTCTTTCTCTTTTTCTTCCTTTTTGACAATGTCTCACTCTAAAGCCCCAGCTGGAGTAGTATAGTGGCATGATCATGGCTCACTGCAGCCTTGACTTGCCAGGCTCAAATGATCCTCCCACCTCAGTCACCCAAGTAGCTGGGACTACAGGTGTGCACGACCACACCTGGCTAATTTTTTATATTTTTTGTAGAGATGGAGTCTTACCATGTTCCCCAGGCTGGTCTTGAACTCCTGGGTTCAAGCGATCTGCCTTGCCTTGATCTTCCCAAGTGCTGAGATTACAGGCATGTGAGCCACTACACCCAGCCAACTCTCCTCGCAATATGTATTTTAAATTTTTTTTTTTGCAAAGGAAAATTTCATGGTGGATTTTTTTGTCAAGGTAAAAAGAGCAAAGAGAGTATTTAAACTGAAGAGCAACCTCTTTACAAGCATTGGGTAATTCTTGAAAAGGGACACTCCTGACAGTCGCAGGACCTGTCTAAAACAGCGTGTATACTGGACTGTGCATTACCCAGCATAGAGGAAAAATGGAATATTTCTACATCATAATTTGAGATTTTTAAGCTGCATTTTGCCATAAGGACATTACACAAGAGTAGCAAAATGTGGTGTTTTGCTATTGTTTTTGTTATTGTGTCATTTTAAAGAATTAGTAAGATGTTAGTGAAGTTCTCCAGTAAACAAAAAGTGGGGATTGTAATTTCTACATGGAATCTTCATGGATATGTCACAGATATAGTCCCTCAACTGAATTCCTTCTTTTATTAAATTTTTTGATAGAGTCCACTGAGTGGATTATTCTTTCTTACAAATATCTCTGTCTGTATGTATTTGTTTATTTATAATTTTGAGACATATTCTCAGCTCACTCTGTTGTCCAGGCTGGAATACATACAGTGGCGTGTGTGACCATAGCTCACCGTGACCTTGAACTCCTGGACTCAAGTACATCCTCCCACCTCAGCTTCCAGAGTAGCTGGAACTACAAGTATGCACCAACATACCCATCGAATTTTTTAAGTTTTTCGTAGAGACAGGGTCTCAATACGCTGCCTAGGATGGTCTCCAACTCCTGGCCTCAAGTGATCCTTCACCTCAGCCTCCCAAAGTACTAGGATAACAGGGACAAGCCTGTGCCCAGCAACAAATAATATATTTAAATCAATATTTTAAATAATGGGAAACAATTCATTATATGAACTGCTACCAGAGGGCTTACTTATCACAAATGCATTCATTCCCTAAACTGGATTTTGTAGTATTTTATAAATATAATATTGATGGTATTTAATTATTTTAAGTAGCCCTGCAAAATATTTTAGAACTTAATATTATTTGCTGTTTTATCATATGGTCACTTCCTACATGATTTCTTGTTCTATTTACTAAGACTGGGCTGCTAACTATAATTTTGGCCTCATAATTTTTTTATTAATTAATTTTTTATTTATATTAGATGCATAATAATTGTATATATGTATAAAAAAAGTACAACATGACATTGCAATGCCTGTATACATTGTATAATTATTACAATTATTTTAAATCCATAATATATGTCCAGGTGGCTATTGTTTTCTTAAAAACAGCTGTGATTTTCCCATGTGTCCTATTTCGAATACCTAAGGTTTTGGTCACAAAGCAGGAATAATTGTATGATTATCAATGAGAAGAGGAAAACGTAACAATTTTAACAATTTAAATTTCTGGCCGTCTAATAAATACACTGCTAATTTGGTATTCTAAACATTATATCTAACTGTCAATAATACCATCATCTAACCTATTTCTTTTTGTTTCAGGTTGATGATTTGTTTAATTCAACTGAATTTTCCGAACTAGTTTGTGTATTATTTGCTTAGTGGGTGAGTTAAAGGTCAAATGAACCAAGCAATAAAACCCTAAAATCATTAGGATAAGTAAAGTAGGTCTAATGCACGTAACAACTTGGGTGGCCAAGGAATACTGCTGTGCTAGGAAACTTCATCTAAGAGAAAGTAAACTGAGTGCTAAGCTTAACTCTGAACTTTGAGGACACAGACGATAAAATGGAATTGTGATATGTTACAGACCATACCTGTGAATCAAAATGAACATACTTTTCCTTACCATATACTTTAAGAGGTATATATCCTCTAGGGATCTTGATTGGTATAATGAAATGCATTCAAAATAATTTTTAAAGGTGGGGGAGGGGGTAATTTGTGTTTTAGTTCTATGAAAGGAGAGTATAATATTTTAGCTCATAGTCTGTGAAGTCATTTCTATGAGGGAACTGGAGGGTTATCCCGGTTTATAGGTTACTGATGAATTAATTTGATAAAGGCAGAAAGCTTAGAGGATCTAGGGCACTGGTCTTCAAACATTTTTATTTCTATACATCCTAAAATAATTTTTAAAAATTCCCCCTTAAATGTTTTAAAATTAATATCTAAAAAATTTCACAAGAAGTTAAAAAAGCTAAAAACGATGTAATTTTTAACATTTTAACTATGGTATTTTTAAATGGAAACTTTTACAGTACATTTAAAAGCATAAAAGATCATTTAAATATCATATAGACTTGATAGCACCATTATCGGTCTAAAATACAAGAACAACATTTAGTAGTCAGGAATTTTACATTGTTCCTTATTATCTTTGAATGCAGATTTTCATTCTGCTTCTTCTATAGAATTGTCTTTGGAGAGGAATTATTATTGGCATTCTATTGCTCAAAACAATGTAATTGTATACATTTATAGAAATTATGTTAAGTATAATTGGTTAGTATTGCTATTTCTTTCCATTCAGATTTCTGCTCCTTGGATATTTCCCTTTGGATTAGATAGTGTGGGAGTGGCTGTGGGGATCTTTTAGGGAATCAGGTAAAAGGAAGTTGAGATGGGAACATGTTTAGTGTGTATTTAATGGGTTATGTATACATGAGGTTGACATTCACTTCCATCTGTAATTACGCAGCAGCTATTAGAGAAGGAGTAAAACCTATACTATTTGTCAACTCACTTGGAGTCTTCATACATAGGTTCAGGGCTAGAGGTTGAAGGATGATATGCATGCAGAGACTTGCACCACAAGCATATAGGTGGTGGAGAAGAAACAAAGCTGAAATCAATGGACACAGACACTAGTCTGTGAAAAACTGTCAGCAAAAGATTTGGTTACCATAAACACCTGGTCAAAATAGAAATACTCACTTACTAGGAATGTACTTGGTAATGCAACATGTGCAATTACAAATGTACCATACAGTTTCCTCCTTTTTGTTAGAAATCACAGAAAATAAGATCAGGTGCTGTGGCTCACACCTGTAATTCCAGCACTTTGGGAGGCTGAGGCGGGCAGATCACGAGGTCAGGAGATCAAGACCATCCTGGCTAACATGGTGAAACCTTGTCTCTACTAAAAATACAAAAATTAGCTGGGCGTAGTGGCAGGCACCTGTAGTCCCAGCTACTCAGGAGACTGAGGCAGGAGAATGGTGTGAACCCAGGAGCCAGAGCTTGCAGTGAGCTGAGATCGCGCCACTGCACTCCAGCCTGGGTGACAGAGCGAGACTCTGTCTCAACAAACAAACAAACAAACAAACAAACAAAAAAATCATTACAGAAAATAGAATTTCTTTGCCAGTCACAACTCTATAGCAATACTAAAAACAGCATTTATGTCTGTAAGTAAAGTCACATGTTTTTGCATTCAATCAATAATTTTTAAAAATTGTTGAAGCCTATCGTTAAAGAGAATACTGAATCACATTCCTATTCTTTCTATAAAACTAAAATATTAAAATCATTATTATATGAAGAGGCTATGGACATATGGACATAGGCAAAGTGATGTAAAAAATAAGTTAGAGATGCATTGAGTACTTACTGAAAATGTTTTAATATTTCTAGATTTAGAAATATTTGTATTATCTGTTAGCATCACAAAATTTATAGTGTTTTATTTCTCTTTTCATTCTAAATGTCAACATTTATACCTAAAGTTATGTACTTTTTCTTAAAAAGCCCTCCTCTCACCCCAAATAATAAAAGCTTCAAGCTCCATTAAAGTCGCTTACATTTTCTTTGATTTTGTGGGCCTCTGCTTCAGTGGTGATCTACAGTTATACAGCACACGGACTGCAGTACAAGAGGCTCCTACCCCGTCCTATAGCACATCTCAATCCAGAACATCTCAAAGTTCCCCAAAACAGCCTGTTCTGCTGTGTGTTTTGTTGCTGTTGTTGTTTTTTGAGATGGAGTCTCTCTCTTGTCACCGAGGCTGTAATGCAATGGCGTGATCTGGGCTCACTGCAACCTCTGCCTCCCAGGTTCAGGCGATTCTCCTGCCTCAGCCTCCCGAGTTGCTGGGATTACAGACGTGCACCACCATGCCTGGCTAACTTTTTGTATTTTTGGTAGAGACGGGGTTTCACCATGTTGGCCAGGCTGGTCTCGAACTCCTGACCTCAGGTGATCCACCCACCTTGGCCTCCCAAAGTGCTGGGATTACAGGCCTGAGCCACCGTGTCCAGCTCTTCTGGTGTTATAACTTGCTCTTAATGGAAATATGATTAAGTCAAGGAATAAAGCGTCATAGATATTTTACTGGGGATGTTTCACAGATACCAATTGTTTGGGGATCCTGAATTTTTTTCCTCCCAACTTTTACTTTTGGAAAATGTCAAATGTATGGGAAAGTTGCAAGTGTAATACGATGAATGCTCTTTTATCTTTCACCTAGACTTAGCAATTGTTAATGTCTTATGTTTGCTTTCTCTTTCTAAATAAAATAATAATACTAGTAATAATAGCAAGTACATATTATTATTGTTGTTGAGCCATTTGAGAGTAAGTTGCAGACATCCTGATCCTTTAACCATTTCTAAATCAGTAACTACTCTCTAAGAGCAAAGTTATTCTCTCAGGTAAACGGATCCCTCTTCAAGGAAAAGTCTGCTGCCCAGATGCAGTAAGTACCAAGCTCCTTTAGGTCAACCCACCTCAGCTGCAAGGAACTGCCTCTTCAGTATAATGTCACCCTCTTCCCAAAGCAGCTTTCATCACGTAACTAAAGCAGGTAATGGCAAAAATAAAGTTACTTCAACGGACTTGGGATGACTCAGATAGGCAACAGTCACTCCAGAGCTCCCCTGACCTACTCCTTAAATGCTGGTGTTTTTCCAGGATCTCTGCCTCAGTTTTCTTCTTTTCTGACTCCAGATTAGTGTTTTCCTAAAATTTTTTGTGCTAAGGACTACATTGTTCAGGAGAGGAAGCCCAATTCAAGATACTTTTAAAAAATTAATCAACGATATCTACATACAAAAAAATTAATCTAGACACAGACCTTTCACAAAAATTAACTCAAAATGACTCATATACCTAAATGTAAAATACAAAACCTATAACTAAAAGATAACATACAAGAAAACCTAGATATCCTTGGGTATGGTGATGACATTTTAGATACAACACAAAGGAATGACCCATGAAAGAAATATTGATAAGCTGGACTTTGTGGAAATTAAATACTTAGGGTGGGTGCTGTGGCTCGTATCTGTAATCACAGCACTTTGGGAGGCTGAAGTGGGTGAATTGCTTGAACTCAGGGGTTCGAGAGAAGTGTGAGCAACATGGTAAAACCACATCTCCACAAAAAACACAAAAATGAGCTGGGTGTGGCGGCATGCTTTTGTAGTCCCAGCTACTCAGGAGGCTGAGGTGGGAGAATTACCATAGCCCAGGAGGTAGGGGCTATAGTGAGCCCACTGCATTCCAGTCTAGGCAACAGAATGAGACCTTGTCTCAAAAAAAAAAAAAAAAAAAAAAAGCGGGGCGCTGTGACTCACGCCTGTAATCCCAGCACTTTGGGAGGCCGAGGCGGGTGGATCACCTGAGGTCGGGAGTTCAAGACCAGCCTGACCAACATGGAGAAACCCCGTCTCTACTAAAAATACAAAAAATTAGCCAGGCATCGTGGCGCATGCCTGTAATCCCAGCAACTCAGGAGGCTGAGGCAGGAGAATCGCTTGAACCCAGGAGGTGGAGGTTGCGGTGAGCCGAAATCGCGCCATTGCACTCCAGCCTGGGCAACAAGAGCGAAACTCCGTCTCAAAAAAAAAAAAAAAAAAAAAAAGAGAGAGAGAGAGAAATTAAATACTGCTCTGACAGACGCTGTCAAGAGAATGAGAAGACAAGTCACAGATTGAAGAAAGTATTTGTAAAAGACAAATTACACTGTTTTTTCCATTACACTGTTACCAGTAGTGAATCCGCACAGGTCTGCAGCAACCTCCATTTTTGCCTCCTCAGAAGACCGAATTTGACTGAGGAGCATAAGGCAGAAGAAGAGACAGAGGCAAGTTTTAGAGCAGGAGTGAAAATTTATGAAAAAGCTTTAGAGCAGGAACAAAAAGAAAGTAAAGTAGACTTGGAAGAGAACCAAGCAGGCATCTTGGAGGACAAATGCGCCGTTTGACCTTGTACTTAGGGTTTTCTATGCTGGCATGCATCTAGTATTTTGTGTCTCTTTTCCCTTGATTCTTCCCTTGGGGTGAGCTGCTGGTATGCGTGGTGGCCAGCTAGCATTTGGAAGTTGAGCTTGCACAGCGTGTTTACCGCAGTTGTATGCATGCTCATTTGAGCTGTGTGGAATGCCCCCGTAGGTCACATACCAATTAAACTCTGCCATTTTGCCTCTTAATGCACATGCTTGAGCCCACTTGCTCGACTCCTGAGATATTATTGGAAAGCTGACGACCACCAGTTTCCGGGGTTTTTTTTGTTTCGGTTTTTGTTTATTTGTTTTTGAGATGGAGTCTCGCTCTGTCTGTCGCCCAGGCTGGAATGCAGTGGTGCGATCTCGGCTCACTGCAGGCTCCGCCTCCCGAGTTCAAGCAATTCTGTGCCTCAGCCTCCGTAGTAGCTAGGATTATAGGTGCCCGCCATCACGCCGGACTAATTTTTGTATTTTTAGTAGAGACGGGAGTTCACCATCTCGGCCAGGCTGGTCTTGAATTCCTGATCTTGTGATCCACCCGCCTCAGCCTCCCAAAATGCTGGGATTATAGGCGTGAGCCACCATGCCTGGCCTCAGGTGTTTTATATCTGTTGGAAGACTGCCTTTCCTGGTGCCGGCTGTGACCAATTATTATTTTAGAGTAGCAGTGTGACAACTCCCTGACTATCACCTGATGATCTCCTGACGTTCCTGATGGGGGTGGAGACTCTCTCCTGCTCTGTTTATGTCTGACTAGCTACCTACTCTAGCAAAACAACTGCTAATCCAAAATATTCAAAGAACTCTTAAAACACAACAGTAAGAAAATAAACAACCTAGTTAAAAAATGGGCCAAAGACTGAACAGACTTGTCACTGAAGAAGATACATAGATAACAAATAAGCATATAAGATGTTAAGCATCACATATCATTAAGGAATTGCAAATTAAAACAACAATGAGTTGCTGTTACACATCTAGTGGAATGGCCACAATCCAAAACACTGACAACCCCAAATGCTGAAGAGGATGTGGAGTAATACAAATTCTCATTCATTGCTGGTGGAAATGCAAAATGGTTACAGCCACTTTGGAAGACAGTTTGGCAGTTTCTTACACAATTAAACCTACCCTTATCACATGCTCCAGCAATCGTGCTCCTTGGCATTTACCTAAATGAATTGAAATGTGTCTGCACAAAAGCCTGCACATTAATAGTTACAGCAGTGTTATTCATAATGCTTTAAACTTGGAAGCAACCAAGATATCCTATGGTAAGTGAATGGATAAACTGTGGTATATTTAGACAATGGAATATGATTCAGCACTAAAAAGAAACAAGCTATCAAGCCATGAGTAGAGGTGGAGGAATCTGAAATGCACATTACTGTGTGAAATAAGCCAATCTGAAAAGGCTACCTAAAGTATGATTCCAACCACATCACGTTCCAGAAAGGGCAAAACCATGGAAACAATAAAAAGATCACTGGTTGCCAGAGATTGTAGGGAGGAAGGAATGAATAGGTGGAGCATGGAAGATTTTGAGAGCGATGAAGAAACTGTTCTGTTTGACGTACTTCGATCTGTATAACACTATAATGGTGAATATCTGTCATTACACATTTATCACTAATTCCCTTAGTGATAAATGAACCCTAATGTAAACTATGAACTTTGAGTGATAATGATGTGTGAACTTAGTCCTATCAGTTGTAACAAATGACAGTGGGGAAAGCTGTACATGTTTTTAGGGGCAGGAGGTATATGGGAACTTGCTATACTGTCTGCTCAATTTTGTTGTCAATTTGAAAGCACCCTAAAAAATTATCATTATTAGAAAGTTAATCATAGTTTTAAATACAAGGTAATCATGGTTTTACTTAAGCATAGCTTTTAAAATTAATCATAGTTTTGAATTAGTAAAAATAAAACTATAAACTTTTGTGACTATTACTATTTTTATTATTTATTAAGGTTGTTGCATATTTATGAGAAAAATAGTATGGTTTCCATTCTTCCATCAAGGTATCTCTATTCGAGTTTAAAATCAGACACCACATCCAGGCAGTTTCTTTTTTTTAATTTAAATTTTTAATTTTTAATTATTGTGGATAGATAACTTATTATCTATACAATATTTCTTGGGTATATGTGATATTTTGATACAAGCCTACAATGTGTAATGATCAAATCAGGGTGATTGTGGTATCTATCACCTTAAGCATTTATCATTTCTTTGTGTTAGCAACATTCCAATTCCACTCTTTTAGTTATTTTGAAATGCAGAGTAAATTATTGTCAATTATACCCACCCTATTGTGCTACCAAACACTACATCTTACTCTTTCTAACTGTATTTTTGTACCCATTAACCTACCCCTCTTTATCTCCCCACTCCAGGCAGTTTCTTTCATTACTTTTTATTTCTATTTTATAAAAACTTATAAGTACAGGTTGTTGAGAATTGCATTAAGAATTGTTAATTCTCTCAAGTAGTTCTGGATATTTGAATCAAACATGGATTCAGAAATTATGCAACTTTTTCTCATTGTAATTACTTTCCACATTTTTCAGTTACTTAAAAGTCAAATATTATAATTTGGGAGACAATTGCAAAATAATTCTTAATGTACCTCTTAGGGATGCTTTCGGCACTGAAACATATCTTCTTTATGTTTTAGTTGTAGGATGTGAACATGGTTTTAAAATACATGCCTAAATATGTTGTCTATCCCCTCTTTTTTTTTTTTGAGACAGAGTCTCGCTCTGTCACCTAGGCTGGAGTGCAGTGGTATGATCTCAGCTCACTGAAGTCTCAACTGACTGCCCACGCTCAGGTGATCTTCCTGCCTCAGCCTCTGAAGTACCTGGGACCACAGGTGTGTGCCACCATGCCTGGCTAATTTTTGTATTATTTGTAGAGATGAGGTTTCACTATGTTGCCCAGTCTGTTCTTGAACTCCTGGACTCAAGCAATCCTCTTGCCTCGGCCTCCCAAAGTACTGGAATTACAGACGTGAGCCACCACACCTGACCCTGTTTATCCCTTTTACATGGGGAAAAAAAGCCCCAAGTGTTAGAAAAGAATAAACTCTTGCTGAAACCACAGAACTGTAGTTTGGTTTTCCCTGAGAAACTGAAATCTTAAATATTAAAACTAAGGTGTTTCAGGCCTGAAGTTAAAATATTGAATGCATTTCAAAGATTTACCACTTCAACAAGATTTTACAATCACACAAATGTGCTTTACTGGCTATGCCATGTCATAAAGAGATGTTATTATCTTCTCTCTCATTTCCTTTCTAGAGGTATTGTTTTTAAATGTAAAAAGCATGACCTGGAACCTACTGCCCATTTCTTTGCACAGCACACTGAGAAGATGCTAAACTTTGACCTCATTCACAATTTTTCATAATCTACTTCTTAAGTTCTGAATTAAGATCTGGAGACATATTTTTACCTTCCTGCTGTTCGTTATGGAGAAAGCATCCTAGGAATGGGCACTTGGACAAAACTCCTATCTATTTGTCTTTCTTTCTTGTCTTGACCCTCAATTATACATTGATACAATTTATACATTGTATCAGTCAGAAGTATGCTATAAGAAACCTCATACTCGGAACTGGCCTCTGAAGTGAGGGCACTCTTGTGGGTCTGAGCCCTAAAACCAACGGGAGTCTCACATCCTGAGTTAGTTTCAGAATTGAACTGGATTGTTGGACACTTAGTTGATATCTGAACAGAATCAGATAGTTTCTTGGTGTGCAAAATGCCCACACATTTGGTGTCAGAAGGGTTGTGTGAGTATAGAAACAGAGTTTTCTACTGGGGACACCCAGCAGAAACTAGGCAGGCAGCTGAGAAACTAGGGTGGATAATAGCTGATGAATAACTTAAAATTTTTTCAGCATGGTGGCTCGCATCTGTAATCCCAGCACTTTGGGAGGCCGAGGCAGGAGGGCAGGAGGATCACTTGAGCTCAAGAGTTTGAGAACAGCCTGAGCAACATAGTGAGACCCTCTCTCTACTGGAAAAAAAAAAAAAAAAAAAAAATTAGCCGGTCCTGGTGGTGTGCACTTGGAGTTACAGCTACTTGAGAGGCTGAGGTGGAAGGACAGCCTAAGTACAGGAGTTTAAGGCTGCAGTAAGCTGTGATGATGCCATTGCACTCCAGTCTGGGCGAGAGTGAGATCCAGTCTCCAAAACAAAACAAAAACAAACAAAAGCAAAAATAAAGAAACCCTACAATTATTGAAATAGAAACTAAAGAGTACTCTGAAAAACCCTTTGGCAAATGTCTGTCTCTTAAAGTTCTGAACCTTTCACTTAGCTATTGATTAATTAGAGCTGTCAAGAAGAGCATCTGGACTAACTTTTGGTCAAAAATTCCCCTAAATCGAACACTAAGACTTTTAATGATAAACAAAAAACATTGTCAAGCCCTTCATATATGTATTAGACACTTGCCAAGAAGTTATTCATACTCTACACAGTTGTGAAGCAAAATATCTGCTGATACGCAAGCTAACATATATCAGTAGTTCTATACCATTTGCTTACAGTTGGCATCTGTTATGATTGGTTGCTCTCTATGCCTTATCAGTTGTTAAATATTTTGAATATCCCACCCGGTCATTTCCCCAAAGACAGTGATTCCTCTTTAACATTGTAGGCTATTTATATTGGGCAACATTCACTAGAGTCATTTGCTAAAAGATTTTTGCCAAAACTTAATCTGTTGTGTTGCTGAGCAAAATAAATAGTATTCACTTTTGTGGCTGGTTTTATCAGCTGAGCAAAATTCATAGTATTCACTTTTGTGGCTGGTTTTTTCGGCTTGTCAGCAACAGTGTGACTTTTGCCTGTTTTGGTGGTGAAATGTACAATGTTGAAGGATGCGTCTATAGTTTTGATTTAAGTGATACAATTAATCAGCTTCATACTAGAAAATAGTATATTTGCTTGTCCTAGAAAAATTAAATTGGTTTACTTGATTGAAACTGGGCTTTCTTTGAAAATGGAACAAAGGCATATATACTTCATATTATCATTTGACAAAACTTCACTATTTGACAAGGAGGGTGTAAATGGACCCCACCGTATAATGCAATATTCAGATAATCATAATGGCAGTTCCCATTTGCATTTTTCTTTCTCAGGTCCTTGTATAAAACCACCCCACTCTATATTTCACTGGAGGGCTATACTATTTATCTTTTTAAAATTAAATTATTTGGTATTGTAGTGTTTGTTGCCATCTTTTATGCTTCAGTGGGTCACTCTTGGTCCATTTTTGTAACTTGGGGATACAGTACAATAGTATTAATTAAAATGCATAATCATAGAAGTAAAAAATAACATAAAAATATTTTCCAAGATAAACTTACCAATGCAGTTTTTACAGAGCATGCAAACAAACACTCTTTAAACATGTAATTGGATTTCTGTGAGAATAATGATGAGTTCTTTAAAAAAGTTTTTAATAACGAGTAATCTTACACTTCACTTTCGTGAGATGTGTGTGAATAGAGTTTTCTTCTATTTTTTCTTTTCATACAGACACTCTCTGCAAACCATTGTGGGTCAACTGGAGGTCTCAGGATCACATTTAAAGATGCACTGTTTGGTGGGGTGCAGTGGCTCACTTTGCACTTTGGGAGGCTGAGGTGGGTGGATCACTTGAGTCCAGAAGACTAGCCTGGCTAACACAGTGAAACCCTGTCTCTACTAAAAATACAAAACAACAGCAACAACAAAATTATCTGGGCATGGTGGCACGTGCTACTCCCAGTTACTTGGGAGACTGAGGCATGAAAATCGCTTGAACCCAGGAGGCAGCGGTTGCAATGAGCTGAGATCCCACCACTGCACTCCAGCCTGGGCGACAGAGTGAGACTGTCTCAAAAGAATAATAACAAAAAAATAAAAAATAAAAACTCACTCTTCTAGAGAAAGTCTCATCCATAATTTTCAATTCTGCCCGTGGGCCACGATTCCCAAATATCCATCTCAATCTTGCCTTTGATGACAGACAATGTATCTTTTTGTACGTCTCCTTTTGAACATTGATATGTCCATTAATCTCAATACATCAAATATCTCAATATGTCCTAAAGATGCTCACCCAATTTATTTTTGGCAACTATTTAGAAAATTTTGAATAATTAGAAATTCTTCCATTTACTTCATGCCTCACTTCATGCCTCACTTCATGCCTCACTTCATGCCTTACTTCATTCCTGACAAGGCGTACTATGTTCCTCCCGAGCCAGCTTTGCCTTGGTTGATCACATTCTACAAGATATAGTTCAAAACTAATACAACATCTGAATAGCCTTCCCTTATTAGCCTACTATTTTTCTTTTTAACCAGGGAAGAACACAAATACAATGTAGTCACAAATTAGGTAGCCAAGTTTCCCACTTTTGGGGAAATTGCAGGGATCTGCACACCCAGAAGGCAATAAATAAACCTCACCCTGGGAAAGCCACCTTCATGATCATGTTATCTTCCCTGCTAGACAAGTATGCTCCAATATTTTTGAAGTAAATGCTCTCCTCTACACTCAATAATTTTCTACATAACTCTTTTATAACACTTGAAGTGGTTGTTTTAGTATGTAAACATTTCTCAATCTTATCTTTTTGCACTTCTTGATTTTGTTACTCTAGTTATGTTTTAAGATTATGGAAAGATAAATCAATTGGTTATATTTATATTTTTCACTAACATATTTTAGCATGTAATCTTTTTTTTTAAAGTAATTAAATAAGAGAACTAAATAAACTTGTAATGTTTTTGCCTAAACCTAAGACTCTCACACTGGGGCCTTTGTTAAAATATTTATAAGAATTTTATGTCCTATAATATAAAGTTTTTCATTTTTTTTTAGGAAAAGGTTTTGCTTTGCTGTCCAGGCTGGAGTACAGTGACAAGGTCATGGCTCACTGCAGCCTTGATCTCCTGGGTTCAAGTGATCCTTCCACCTCAGCCTCCCAAGGAGCTGGGACTACAGGTGTGCGTCACCTAGCCCAGCTTAAGTGATCTTTCCACCTTGGCCTCCCAAAGTGTTGGGATTACAGGTGTGAGCCACCTTACCTTATGTAAAGTTGTTAAACAGAAATTGTACATGCCAAATTATTCTTTGTTATGTTAAATTACTTATCCTAAAATGTAACCAGGTTTCAAATCTAAATTGTAAACATGTTGATATATAGTTTTAGGGCAGAAGATAATTGAAAAATAAATTGCTGTTTATTGTGGGTTGAGATTTCCCAAGAAGAGAGGTGGCTTAGTTTTTATATGTTAGAAAGGATTATCATACAAACCTATATTATATGCACTACCTTGATATTAGAGAATTGAAGTATTTTGAAAATTATTTTTATGGCCGGGCACAGTGACTCATGCCTGTAATCCCAGCACTTTGGGAGGCCGAGGCAGGTGGATCACCTGAGGGCAGGAGTTCGAGACCAGCCTGATCAACATGGCAAAACCCAGTCTCTACTAAAAATACAAAAAAAATAGGGTCATAGTGGCACATGCCTGTCATCCCAGCTACTTGGGAAGCTGAGGCAGGAGAATCGCTTGAACCTGGGAAGTGGAGGTTGTGGTGAGCCGAGATCACACCATTGCACTCCAGCCTGGGCAACAAGAGCAAAACTCCATCTCAAAAAAAAAAAAAAAGAAAAAAGAAAAATATTATGTTATTGATTACCAAATCAGTAGAATACAATTTATAGATATATAAACAGAAGAAAGATGTGGACTGACAAGTTGACCATTCATTAGGAAGTTTCTATTCCACAAGAAGGATTAACAGGGGGAAAGATTTAAGAACTTAACACCAGTATAATCTGGAAGCAATAAAATTGCACAAGTAGAAAGAAGAACATAGAAATTTTAACAATAAATAGTGAACACACTCTGTTTTGTGGAGTCTTGTTTAATAAATGCATACATTTACATTAGTACAGGAAAGTCACAAAGTCATTTATTTCTATTTTGATGAAAGTACTTATGACACCTCAAACAATCCAGTCCAGAGATAAATGTGAATCCAATTGTTACTAGAAGACTGCTGAGGTATTAGCCTTGATTCTGTTTTGAAGTTCTAGCTGTGTCATGAACACAAAGGTTAAGAGAATGCTTTGGAAATAACTTTGGAAAAAGGCCACAGGTTTAGGGAGAATGTTTATTTCTTGATTTAAATAACATTTCATTGTTACATATAATATCAAATACTGTTTACATCTAGGGTGTCAACATTTAAATACGCAAAATATTTTGATTAGTATTTGCATGTTATATTTTTAAACTAGAAGTCTTTACATTTAAAATTAGTTTCTTATAGACAGTTAATACCTGAGTCTTGCTTTTTTATCCAGTCTGACAATCAGTACTTTACTTAGAGTATTTAGACCCTTTACATTAAAATAATTTTGATGTAATTAAATTAAAACCTACCACCTTGGTAATTGCTTTTTATTTGGCCCACCCACTCTTGGATTTTTTTTCTTCTTTTTTCTTGTTTATATTTAGATTAATGTAATACATTTTATGATTCCATTTTATCTCCACTATTGGCTTTTTATTTTTTTATTTTTTATTTTTTGTAGAGACAAAGTCACACTCTGTCACCCAGACTGGAGTGTAATGGCATGATCATAGCTCACTGTAGCCTGGGTCACCTGGACTCAAGCAGTCCTCCTGCTTCAGCCTCCTGAGTAGCTAGGACTACAGGTGCATGCCACTATGTCTGGCTAATTTTATTTTATTTTTGAATTTTTTTGTAGTGACCAGATCTCACTATGTTGCCCAGTCTGGTCTCAAACTACTGGCCTCAAGTAATCCTCCTCCCTTGGCATCCCAGAGTGCTGGGATTATAGATGTGAGCAACTGCACCTGGCCTGGCTTATTATTTATACCTCTTTAATATGTGTTTTAATGTTTGCCCTAGAGTTTATAATGCACATCTTTAATTAAGTATAGTCTACCTTCAAATATTAATAATATAATACTGCCTCATGTGTAGTATGCAAACTTCGTGACAGTAAACTCCAAATTTCTCCATCATCTGTGATACTGTCAGACATTTTACTTTTATGTAATCTATAAAACCCCAATACATTGATGCTACTATTTTTGCTTTAGGCAATTACCTTTTAGATTGATTAAAAATAAGCAAAATATGACTTTTATGTTAGTTTCATTTAAAGTGTTTCAGGAGGTCTTTATTTCTTTATGTAGATACAAGTTTCTGTCTGGTGTCATATTTTTTCTGCCTTAAGTACTTTTTAAAAGTGTTCATGGCAGTGTATGTCTGTGGGTAATGAATACTCCAAAAATATATCTATATTCTTCTGTGGTAGAATAAGAAATGTATTTGGTCTTTATCCCTAGTTTCTGTCACAGAGCACCTAAAAAGCTTAGCATTTCCTGAGATAGTGGTATCTTTTGTTACTCATAATGAGCTCCTTTCTATACACCTGAGTTTATGCTAATAAACTTAGGGGGGATGTCAGGGGATGGCTGAAAGGGGTTGGAGGTTAAGCTCTGTGAAAACTCTTGAACTAGGAGATGTGATGAGCTTCTGGGTTGCTGAGCTTGTGGAGTGCTGGGAGAAAGGCTCACCCAGAGAGGGCATGGAAGATGTGTACAATCCCTTCTCCCATACCTTGCCCTATGTGTCTCTTCCACATGGCTGTTCCTTAGTTATAACCTTTATAATAAACTGATACACATAAATAAAGTATAATCCTGAGTTTTGTGAACCATTGTAGCAAATTATCAGACTCCAGGAGGGGTTTGAGGAAACCCTGGTTTTTAGTATCAGAATGGAATTGAATTATAAGATACTCAGCTGGTGTCTGCTGCAGAATTGCTTGGTGTGTGGGGAAAAACCACATACATTTGGTGTCAGAAGTATGTTGTGAGAGAATAGTGCAGAGAAATAATGTTGTGTTTTCCTGCCTTCATTTTTGAAAGATTTTCTGAGTATAGCATATAGGTACAAATATATATATTTTTTCTTTCAGTGCCTTAAAGATGTCATTCCACTGTCCTTTAGCTTGCATAGTTTTGATGAGAAGTCTGTTGTAGTTCTTACCTTTTTTTTTCCCTCTGTAATGTGTCTTTTTCCTTAGGCTGCTTGTAAGATACAGATGGTCCCCAACTTATGATGTTCAACTTACATTTCTTTCTTTTCTTTCTTTCTTTTTTTCTTTTTTTCTTTCTTTCTTTCTTTTTTTCTTTCTTTCTTTCTTTCTTTCTTTCTTTCTTTCTTTTCTTTCTCTCTCTCTTTCTTCTTTCTCTTTCTTTTTCTTTCTCTTTCTTCTTTCTTTCTTTCTCTTTCTCCTTCCTTCCTTCCTTCCTTCCTTCCTTCCTTCCTTCCTTCCTTCCTTTCTTTTTCTTTTTTTTCCCTTCCCTTCCCTTCCCCTCCCTTCCTTCCTTCCTTCCTTCCTTCCTTCCTTCCTTCTTTCCTCCCTCTTTCTTTTCTTTTCTCGTTTCTGACAGGGTCTCACTCTGTCCCTAGGCTGGAGTACAGTGGCATGATTACAACCTTCTGAGTAGCTGGGACCACAGGCCCATGCCAACATGCCTAACTAATTTTTGTGTTTTTTTGTAGAGATCGGGTTTTGCTACATTGCCCAGGATGGTCTTGAACTCCTGGGCTCAAGCAATCCACCTACCTCAACCTCCCAAAATACTGAGATTACAGGTGTAAGCTACTGCCCCTGGCCTTCAACTTTAAATTTTTTTACTTTATGATGGTGTGAAAGCAACACACGTTCAGTAGAAACCTTCCTTCTCTCCTGATCCTGGGTGGCTCCAGTGAGCCACAGCTCCCAATTACTCTGCATTTCTGACTGACAATATTTTCAATTTAGGATGCGTTTATTGGGATATAACCCCATTGTAAGTCAAGAGACATCTGTACTCTCTTTACCTTTGGCTTTCAGTTGTTTGAATATTTCAAGTCATGCTGTTTTATTTATTTATGTATTTTGTATTTATCTGGCATAGGGTTTTCTGACCTCTTTGGCTTTAGGCTTTTGTTGCCCAGGGGAATAGGGTCATAGTAAAGTTTCCTGTCCTTTCTATAGTGGTGACAACTCCATTACTCTACATCTGCATCATAAGCGAGGCTTTCATTGGTTTCCTACTGTGTCTGTAATCTTTCTCATGACCATAAAATGAAGGTCCATGAAGAGCCTGTGAATGGGTATGGATACCCCTGTGTCTGTTGCTATTACAGGTTTTATACTCTCATGATAGTCAAGGCTCAGATTTAACAATTTGCTGCTAATAGCATATTATTATGCTATTATTAGTAGAATATTATTAGTAGAATTATTTCTACTCACTTATATAGCAGTCACATATTCTTTTTGTGCTCTGCCCCAGGTGATTCAGTGCTTGCATCTAGTCTCTTCTCGGAGTTTCCAGTCTTTCTTTATGATTCATGCTAATTGGTTGCCTTGAGATCTCAGTTTACTGATGGGTTCAAGAAAAGTTATAATTTAAAAATTTTTTTCAGCTTCTATTTGATTTATGGACAAAAGTGGTATTCTCTCTATTTTTCTACATTCAAAGCAGAACCCTAAAGTCCAATTAGCAAGATATTTTGGACAGAGAAATTGTGCATTTCACACAGAAAGGAATTTAATGACTTGGCTAAAATGTTATTCATTGAAGAGAACAAATAAATATGTTCTACTTTAAAACTGTTGATTTTATAAAATTTCTGTACATTCAATTTTAATGTATTTATTTAAAACTCTATATGCTTTTAAATTATAATTATTTTTATTTTAAGAGCTCTGCAAAAAACATTACTATTTAATAAGGTTTAAAGCAAATATCTAATTTCTAATGTCCATAATTTAATAGATCTGATCACGGAATATATATATATATACTCACACACACACACACATACACACACACACTACTGTGAAGTTTTTAAAGAAGTATCTGTAAATGATATACAAATAATGTCCCTCCATATATATTATGGAGAAAATATTTTAAAAATATAACAATGGGAAAATAATTTTTTTAGCATTGCTTATAACTATTTTACCTTTGTTTGTTTTTTTTCTTTTATAGGCCAAGCAACGGTTATGGAGTTCATAGCTACTTTATTAGATTTTTTTTTTTTTCAGTAGAAGCCATTGTAATACTCTCTATGTGAACACTGATCTTAAGTATATTTTCATTGATAAATACACTAGGTAAATGAATGAAATGAATGTGCAATGACATTAGTACATAATTCCTGAAGCCTATTCCACTGGACATTTGATCTGTGTGTAACAGAAGTTAATGAAGGTTCTATGGTCAAATAAATTCGTATACTTTTGGGTTAAATAAACTTAAATAGGTTTTTATTTGTTTCGTATTTGTTTTTTAATAACCAGGCTACTCAGACTTGAATATGGTAATATACATTGTAAATCTCATTGAATAGACTAATTTTCTGAAATTTTTTTCTAATTAGAATTATTATTCCACAAGACTATAATTTTTAGTGTTATCAAAATTTATTTAATTGCCAAACACTTTGAGAAATTCTGTATATTTTCAAATGCAAAAAAATTAAAGGAGGCCCCTAAGTGCCAGGCTACATATTAGATCCTGCAAATTCTTCTGCGTAAAATAGGCATGCTCTTTGCCCTCATGGAACAAACACATATTTTAAAATAGATTTTTTTTTTTAAAGAAAGCTAAATGATCATTATGCAAAAGGTTTCTAGATTCGTTGCCATAGAAGTGAAAACAAAACATTTAAGTATATGTATAAAATGGAATATGATAAAACTTAATCAAAGAACAGCTTGCATAAAATATATGAAAAGCTTAACATAATACATAAAGAATTAATTTGAATTCACAAGACAAACATCAAGTCCCAGTAGTAAATGAGCAAAGGGTATAAACAAAAACACCCACATAGTAAAAATGTAAATAGCAAAAGACATTATTTTAAAAAATCTATTGT
Organism: Piliocolobus tephrosceles; assembly: GCF_002776525.5. Classification (NCBI taxonomy): domain Eukaryota; kingdom Metazoa; phylum Chordata; class Mammalia; order Primates; family Cercopithecidae; genus Piliocolobus; species Piliocolobus tephrosceles. Next base: position 59,568,165 of record NC_045441.1, read on the forward strand.
TTCTAGTAATCAAAGCAACATTTCATTACCGTCTATTTAACTTCTATAAATTTTCTCATACTATAGAACATTCAAACAAGACAAATAAGTACAATGTTGACACAGTTGTGATCAAACAAGCTTTTTGGAAAGCATTCAAAGCAATGCCTAGCAATAGCCAAACTAAGTGCATCTGCTCACTAAGTAATATTACTACTAGGAATTTTTGTAAAAAAAATTCAACAGAACAATAAAACTATGTTTATGAACAAATACACGTTCACTGTAATTTTATTTATAGTATTAAAAATTGGAAACAATGTCAATTGTAATAGGCAATGGCAAATTAAATACTGTTATGCTAATTTCGTGGATTATTACTTTTATTGTGCATCTAACCTAGACAGCTTAGATTTTCTGAAAAAATAAAAAGCAATAGCTTAATTAGGTGTGCTGCAGTAGGTTTACAAAATCCTACACTTAGTAAGCGTAATACTTTATGTTTATGTGAAAAAGATTGCTATTGGATGATTGAGTGGGCTACGGCAGCCCTTGGAGGTTGATAGCCAGATGAACTAGCTGTCCTCAAACTGTGACCTATGTATAGGTGTGATAAATGAACGTGAAAACAATGTTTTCCTGTGCTGGTGGAAAAGAATTTATAAACATTTTGCATATATTTGCATAATCTACATGTAATCAATTATATTGTTAATATAGAGTTGTTCCCCCTTATTCATGGGAGATATGCCCCAAGACTCCCAGTGGGTCCCTGAAACTGAGGATAATACTGAACCCTAAATATATACTGTGTTTTTTCTTATACATACATGCCTACAATGAAGTTTAATTTATAAATTAGGCACAGTAAGAGATTAACAATAACTAATAATAAAATAGACTATTATAAGAACATACTGTAAAAAAGTTCTGCAAATGTGGTCTTATTTTTTTCTTTATCTCTCAAAATATCTTATTGTATGTAATATTTTCAGACTGGTTGACCGAAGGAACTGTGGAAAGCAAAACCATGAATAAGGAGGGGACTATTGTAAGGATTATCAAGTAGTGGTCAAGAAGACAGATAACGAATAAAATATAAAAGGTTGCTATCTCCATGAAAGGGGTACATAATTCAATTAACTGTAATTGAAGGTAATTAGCTGGATTCCATGTGTCAGGTGCAGAATTCCATCTATCTAAATCAGACAATAAAAAGCTGAAAATAAAATTTCCATAAAGGTGCAATTTACCCAAGGAAATTTACTGCAGGAATATATTTTAAGGACTGTAAAGCTGCATGGCAGTTAAAAGCATGCCTTTGAGTTTCCCTGTTGATGTGGTAAGTGTTACCGGCTTGGAAAAGAATCACAGATCTGATCCCACATTCTAGTCCCCCAAACCAGACAGTTTACTTAGATCTGTAGCAGGATCTTGGTTTTGAATCTTTATCTGGAGATCCTGGCACTACTGGAAATGGTAATTTTCACTCTTTAGTTGGATAAATGACTTTGCAAATCCATCAAGTTGTAGAAGTAATATAGAGATAGTAACATAATATATAGGAAGTATTAATACTGTGATAGTTTATGTGATATATATTTTAAGTCATAATGATAATTTATGTTTCTTATATGTAGCATATGAAATGTTCAAGAGATGACATATTAGAGAATCTCTGATATGTTAGAGAATTTAATTGTTTTGTATTTTTAATTAGAAATGCCTGATTATACTTGTGATTTAAATTTGACATGCATTATGGAATGTAATTAATTAAGTTTAAAAACAGTGCTTGAATGCTTACTGAAGTTGTACATTCAATTTGTTTAATTTTACAAAGCTGCTTAAGAATTTATAGACTGTTTTAGTTTGTAAGTTGGCCTTATCAGGAATGTGATGTTTGAAAAAATAAAAAATATTAAACTTATATATGTAGGTTAAAATCTAATATATTAAACTTATTAAACTATTAGTTAAAAAGTAAAGAGTAATTAAAAGCGATTGTGCTTATTTTTAATAAAAATTATTTAATTTCTAAATCTGCTAGTAAGAGTTATATGTCAAATTTAGGGGTTTAAGAAAAATTTAGTCTTTTAATTAACCACAATAACAAATTTCACATTTAGACAGCTCTAAGTGGTTCATTTTGCATTTGAAAGCCCTGGCTTGGACATTAAAAATTCACCGACATGTTAAGCCCAATGTTAATTATCAACTTAATATGACAACATGACAAATTCATAAGTCACTCTGAAAATCCATTTCAATATTCTATTTGCATTTGACTTAGTGACATTCCTTGCATTTTAAATAAATATTTAATAAAAGTATCATATTTAATATAGAAAATTTGTAAGTAAAAAATGTGTAAGAAAGAAACATTGTCAGTAATCTGCCAAAAGATGGCCACTACTAATATTTTAGTATGTTAGCTCTCAGTTTTATATATATATTTTAAGCACAAATTAAATTAGTAACCTACCGTATATTCTTTGTACACAGTTTTTTTATATGTTGGGTTTTACGTTTTAACTTTTTTACCATGGCAATGTGTACAGATTTTACATTGCAAGAAAAGAGAACTGGGGAGCTTGAGTGACTTTTGCCACAGTGTAATGAAGGAAGCGTTGGATTTGGTATTAGACAGAAAAGAGGTTAAATTTGGTTTCAATGTTTACTAGCAGGGAGGACCTCGGACAAGCTTCTTAACATACTCTAGCCTCAATTTCCATACCTGTGAAGTGGTAATGATAATTACTACCTAATTTGTTTGTTGGGGGAAATGAGGTGTCTCTATCTCAAGTAGATAGGGCAGTATCTTTTTTTTTTTTTTTTTTTTTTTTTTTTTTTTTTTTCTTT
>NC_045441.1:59571105-59607966 GCF_002776525.5 Piliocolobus tephrosceles
TTATACTTTAAGTTCTAGGGTACATGTACACAACGTGCAGGTTACATATGTATACATGTGCCATGTTGGTGTGCTGCACCCATCGACTCGTCAGCACCCATCAATTCATCATTTATATCAGGTATAACTCCCCAATGCAATCCCTCCCCCCTCCCCCCTCCCCATGATAGGCCCCAGTGTGTGATGTTCCCCTTCCCGAGTCCAAGTGAGCTCATTGTTCAGTTCCCACCTATGAGTGAGAACATGCGGTGTTTGGTTTTCTCTTCTTGTGATAAGGCAGTATCTTTAATTAATAGTTATTTTTATGCTAAGAATTGTAGAGCTCGGTTTCAGTAGAAACTTCTGGTTCAGTCTGTGATCTGAAGTGCTTTTGAGGTGAAGGAATCTCAGACCCATGGAAGGATTCTTTGTTCTCTCAATTCCACACATGACTAGTTAGAGCTGTTCAATGTGATTGGCAAGCAGTTAAGAGTCTGCTATAATAGCTGCACTGGAAGTGTACAGACAAATCATGGTAAGAAATTCAAAATCGAGAAACCAGCCAAAGAAAAAAATGCTCAGCACATAAATTTATATAAAAGTATTTGTTCTAATTGCTTTTATGTATAGTCAGAGACAAATAATTTAAAATGACAAAAATGTGTTTTTTGGAAAGCTCAGCAGGCATTCGAGGCCCCAGGGAGTCACCGTTATGAGGGGAAAATACTAACAGGGTGGCCTTCAATTTTCAATAAGAAAATTGGACGCTTTATTTGTGTGAGTCCAATTAGTGCAGCTAGTCAAATTTTTCAAATTGCAGAATTATAAGACTGTTTTAGGAAAGAAATGTTTTATGTAATTCTAACAACTATGCATATCCCCTTGTGGCTGGAAACAACAGCAACCCTTTTCGTGAATGATTCTTCTCAGAAGAGAGGCATTCACTTTGTGTATATGACATCTTGTCTGTTTTTTTTTTTTTTTTTTTTTTTAATGAGCCTCACAAAAAGACCCCCTAGAAATGATCAGGAGACACCAACTTATTCTCCACATAAACATTCTGATTTCTAAGAGTTCACAGCCACCACCTTTGTGCTTTACCTGAGGCTATACTCATTGCCAAACTTCCCTGACAAGTTTTTTGCTCTTACTTATTGTTGTGCTGATATCCGGTGTCAGAGCGTTGTAGATTGTGCTGGAAACACTATGTAATTACATGGGCTTTCTAGTCTCAAAGTTACCTCAACTATTTCATCACTATACTTTTCTAACAAGGGAATGGAAACCCAAGATATAAGACATCAGTGGGAAATTGGCACCATGGATATTGGAGAGCCAGTGGCACTATATTAAACTTCAAAATGAAAGAAGGAGCCTGATGGCAAATTCACTTGCTTCCACTTTCAAAGGTCAACCGGTAACATCCCGAAAACTAGAGTGATTCTTCAAGTGATCTGTAAATACTTCAGGTGTTTAGAAATGAGTGTTGTAACCTAATCATTTTGGTGACTATAAATTCTCAGACACCTGCTGTCTTCCCCCTTACACCTGACAACCTGCGCAATGTAGAGACTACAATAGATACATGGCTAAAGTAGACAATGTGCTACTTTTGCATTTTCATATTAGTAAACATTTTAACCCAATTTTTCATATATGCAAATTAAAACTATTTAAAGAAAATGCAGTTTCAAATACAAATCTATCTTTTTATTTGAAAACAATATTTGCCCTTACAAAGTCCAGTAAGTTGTTTTCAACCTATTCATGTTTTATTGATAGAAGGGTCAATTGTTAAAAGAAAAACAGTGAGAATGGCAGTAAAAATTTAAAACAAACTATTTTGTTATATCAAATAAAATTGTTGAGGCTCTTTGACGTCTGCACTTTTGAAATTTCTAAAATCAATGTCTTTTGCACATTGACATGCAAAGACTCAGAAAAATTAGGGAAAAAATAAAAACACGAAGAATTATTGAAGTGTGCAAGTCATACGATTTTAGTCTTTCAAGTAGATATTGAAGGTGCTTTAAAAATGTTGGATGATTAGTAAATACTACTAAAAATAGATTTTTTTTCCCCCCTTTAGGTAAAAATCCTTTTGGAATGCCAGGTACAGTGACTCATGTCTTAAATCCTAGCACTTTGGGAGGCTGAGGCGGGTGGATCACCTGAGGTCAGGAGTTCGAGACTAGCCTGTCCAACATGGTGAAACCCTGTCTCTATTAAAAATACAAAAATTAGCTGGGCGTAGTGGCTGGTGCTTGTAATCCCAGCTACTTGGGAGGCTAAGGCAGGAGAATCGCTTGAACCTGGAAGGTGGAGGTTGCAGTGAGCCGAGATTGTGCCATTGTACTCCAGCCTGTGTAACAAGAGCAAAACTCCATCTTAAAAAAAAAATCCTTTAGAAATTAATAGCTTTGTTAGAGCTTTATTTTCTCAGATCAATACATAATTTTCATTTCATTAAAGATATAGAAGTTATTACCATTGTGGTTTCAGCTTCATCAAAGGTAGGTTACCTTGGCCAACTCTCTGGTCATGAATTTTGGTGCACTAGACTCAAGTTAATAGTAAAGAAGGAATCCTTTTTTATTTTATTTTATTTTTTAATTTAAGAGACAGAGTTTCACTCTCACCCAGGGTACTATACAGTGGTGCAATAATAGCTCACTGTAACTTTAACTTATAAGGTTGAGTTTAAGGAAGCCTCTGGCCTCAGTCTCGCAAGTAGCTAGGACTATAGGCATGCACCACTGCAGTCAGCTATTTTTTTTTTTTTTTTTTTTTTGAGACAAAGTCTGGCTCTGTCACCCAGGCTGGAGTGCAGTGGTGCAATCCTGGCTCACTGCAGCTTCAACCTCCTGGGCTCAAACAAACCTCCCATCTAAGCCCGCCAAGGAGTTGGGACTACAAGTGTGTGCCACCACACCTGGCTAATTTTTTTTTTTTTTTTTTTTTGGTGGAGATGAGGTTTCGCCATGTTGCCTAGTCTGGTTTTGTACTCCTGGGCTCCAGTGATCCTCCCATCTTGGCCTCCCAATTGATTTATGATCAATTGACCTACTCAGTTAAAACAGAGAGATCAGTCAAGGCTGAGGGTTCAAACTTGTACAAGAGCCAAAACCTTCACATAGAGAAAAGCTCTTGATATCCATGGTTGACAGGTGTGCTCTTAACACCAGCACTCTAATCTGTGCTACTGGCCATTGAGAAACAAAAGTGAAGACTTTTTAGACCCCCACCAGAAAAAGTGGAAACCAGCCTATCTGTCCTGAAATGTTTTTCTATCACTATGGCCATTTTGAAAGTACAGAACAGCATACTTTAATATTTATAGTTCTACATCTGCATCTGCTAAAGCTATGAGCTCCAGAATGAACAACCTTTAGACAGAACTGTAGCCCTCAAAGAGTGCAAATGGTTTTCTTTTCCACTGCACACAAGGCAACATTTTGGCTGCACATGCTAATCAAGAAATGAAATGAAGAGCAGCAATAGCAACAACAACAGCAACTACGAAGAGGTATGAGGCAAAGGAAGAAGTATAGTGAGCAGGACAAGAAAATTTACATCAGGGATCTGCAAGCTATTGCACTTAGGCCTACTGCCTGTTTTTGTAAATATATCTTCTTTAAAAACTGTAGTCAAATATACATAACTTAAAATTTATCATTTTAACCATTTTTATGTGTATAGTTCAGTGGCATTAAGTACATTCATAGGGGTATGCAACCATTACCACTACTCACCTCCAGAACTTTTTTTTGTTGTTGTTTAGACAGAGTCTCACTCTGTCACCCAGGCTGGAGTGCAGTGGTGTAATCTTGGCTCACTGCAACCTCTGCCTCCCGGGTTCAAACGATTCTCCAATTTCAACTTCCTGAGCAGCTGGGATTAGAGGCATCTGCCACCATGCCTGGATAATTTTTGTATTTTTAGTAGAGACGAGGTTTCACCATGTTGGCCAGGCTGGTCTCGAACTCCCTACCTTCAGGGAATCCACCCATCTTGGCCTCCCAAAGTGTTGGGATTACAGGCGTGAACCACCATGCCTGGCCTCAGAACTTTTTCACCATCCCAATCAGAAACTCTGGGTCCATTAAACACTCACTCCCCATTTCCCTCTCTTTCCAGCTTCTGGCAACCACCATTCTACTTTCCATCTCTATGAATTTGCCAAATCTAGATGCCTCAAATAAATGGAATGATATGATATTTGTCCTTTTGTGTTTAGCTTATTTCACTTAGCTAATGGTTAAACCAATAATGGTTTCAGATTCATACATGTTGTGGCCTATGTAAATAAAGTTTTATTGGAACACAGCCAGACCCATTTGTATACACAATGTCCATGGCAACTTTCACATTATGGTGGCAGGGTTGAGTAGTTATGATAGAGTTGTGATGACTGACAAGACCAGAGATATTTACTCACTGACCCTTTACAGAAAAAAAACTAAGTCCTTGGTTTAGATTAAAGAACCGTAAAGTACCTCCTTGTTTTTTAAAAACTCCTTTATAGTATTACTTGCCTATGGCAATTTTGGCTTATTTCTCAGCCTGATAAATAGGATTAATGAACTGTTTATCACACTGTTGTCATTAGTAAAGAGCCTCAAATGTCAAGATGTAAAATTCTTTCCGCAGGCATGGTTACAGTGAAAGAGGGCTCATTTTCACATTTCACTGATACACATTTTACATAATGAGGACTGATCAGTGAGAGGTGATTAGTGAATCTTGGTGCAGGAAGTTCTAAAGCATGATGGACAGTTGCAGAATCTAAAAATGTCTCTTTTTCTTTGCCTTTGTCCTCTGTAATTGTGAATTTGTATGAAATAGCATAATGTGTATGCAATATTTGTAATGATAAAAAGTGTGTATTTTTGCTTAAAGTCTAAAATATCATCTAGTTTCTTATTTTATTGCACTGTATTAAAATTTTTTTAGGATGATCCTAATTAGCACCACTAAATTATTTGTGGACAAGTACAAAGAAGTCTGAGAAGAATTTTTTTTTTTTCCTGTATTCAAAGCAACTGGGAAGGAAATGTATGTTGCAGTTGCAAAATACAGATGACATGGTAGATAATGCTATTTCCCATGAGGTCAGGTTTCAATGATTCATCCTGCATTAACAAAACGTAATGTGCTTGGGCAAACATTCCAGATAAGACAGCACCTGGTTTTATCATACATGATAAAAATGAAAAGGTCTGAGGGATACTTTATGGAAACCATCGAGGTAACAATAACAAAAGTATAATAGCAAATATTTCTATGGTGTTGACTTTGTGCAAGGCACTGTTCCAATAATTTTGCATATATTGACTCATTTGATCCTTTTGGCAAGTTTATGAAACAGGAACTTTTATTATCTCTCTTTTACAAAAGAGGTATTTGAGGTATAGAAATGAGTATCTCTATTTGCACTGTTAGGTTGCGAGTGGGGGATGGATGTTGGCCAACTGTGGCACTTATTCTGTGTCAGTGGTCACTTTCTTTCTTCAGACACCCAGAAGACACAGTTCATCTAGGGAGGAGCACTCTGACTTCAGTGAGGGATTGGTGCCCTTCTCTCATCCTCAGCCTCCCTATTCCTGTGTCAGTGCCTCGACAGTTGTCTCCGTTCACTTTAAAAGGTGTCTTCATGACAAAGACTCTGATTCCTACTTTTGCCTCAACTTTTGCCATTTTTTCTTCTCTTCCATCTACATGCATATACTTCAGTGCAATCATATTAAACAACTTTGAATTCCTGAAATGTGTCCTTCCTGCACGAATTCAAATCCACCTTTTCCAAGCTATGCTGGGCAACCTTGAACAAATTACTCAACCTTTATTTTTTTTTTTTAACTTTTAAAAACTGTGATAAAATACACATAACAAAAAACAAGAATGTACATCCATCACCAGTATCTAGTTCCAGAATATTTTCACCACCACAAAAGCAAACCCTGTACCTATTAAGCAATTACTTTCTATTCCCTGTCCCTCCAGTTCCTGGCAACCAATAATCTGTTTGTTTGTTTGTTTTCTGGATACAGGGTGTGGCTCTGTTGCCCAGGCTGGAGTGCAGTGGTGCAATCATGGCTGACTGCAGCCTTGAACTCCTAGACCCAAGGAATCTTCCTGCCTCAGCCTCCCAAGTAGCTGGGATTACAGGTGCATGTCAGCACACCTGGCTAATTTTCTTCAGAAAATTTCTTTTGTAGAGATGGAGTCCTGCTATGTTGACCAGACTGGTTTTGAACTCCTGACCTCAAGCCTCCCAAAGTGCTGTTATTATAAGCATAAGCCATTATGTCTGGTCCAATAAGTTTTCTGTCTTTGTAGATTTCACAGCTTCGGATATTTCATATATATGGCATCATACCATATGTGGCCTTCTGTGTCTGGTTTCTTTCACTTAGTATAATTTCTTTTTCAGTGCAAAACAGCAGCCACAGAGCATAATGTTTTTAAGATTCATCCATGTTATAGCATGTATCAGTACTTAGTTCTTTTTCACGACTGAATAAAGTTCCACTGTATGGACATACCACATTTTGATCATCCATTCATCAGTTGATAGACATTTGAGTTGTTTCCACCTTTTGGCTGTTATGAATAGTGTTGCTATTAATATTCCATGAACGTTTTTGTTTGAACACTTGTTTTCAGTTCTTTTGGGTATATACTCAAGATGAGAATTACTGAGTCATATGGTAATTCTATGTTTAACTTATTGAGTAACTGCCAAACTATTTTTCACAGTGGCTGCAGCATTTAACACTCCCAGCAAAAATGTACAAGTGTTCTAATTTCTCCACATCTTTGCCAACACTTGCTGTATTCTATTTTTTTAAATTATAACCATCCGAATGGATGTAAAGGGGTAGCTCATTATGGTTACTCAATCTTTTTAAGCCTTTGAATCTACACTTGCAATGATGACACAAATAGCACTTAATTCATACAATTGTATAAGGAATAAATGCAATCATGCGTGTTGGGGGCTTGGGCTAGTGCTCAGTAAATGTAAGGTCTATTATTATTCTTTTTACCCTTGCGGCTGGGCCTCTGTTATCTCTCCTGGAAAAGACAGTACTCTGGGGTCAGATGCTTGGGCTTCAAATCTGATTCTGCATTTGCCAGTTGCATGACCTCAAGCAAGTTATTTAATTTCTGCATGCGGCAGTAGCCTTGTCTATAATGTGTTCTAGCAGTACCTATATTGCCTGGTTGTTCTGAAGACTGTATGAGTTACTGTATGTAAAGAACAGTACCTGGCTCAGAGGAGACACTGTAAGTGTTAGCTATTATTACTCCCTCCTTCTACTTCCCAGGATAATTCCTGCTCAATCTCCAGACTGCTGCTTTGATCTCTTCCCTTAGGAAGCTTCCTTTGTCAAACCTCCTAACCTCCACATCCTGCCCCCTACAAGGTTAAGTTAGTTGTCCCTCCTATTTACTTACCGAGTCACTTAGATTGCTTTCTGTCTCTTGTCTTTTTGCACCTTTGTTTGCTCACTATCTAGCAGACTACCTGTCCTATAGTACTCTCAATTATTATTAGTTAAATAAATAAATGGGGCCAGGTGCAGTGGCTCACACCTGTAAACCCAGCACTTTGGGAGACTGAGGCAGGCACATCACGAGGTCAGGAGACTGAGACCATCCTGACTAACACGGTGAAACCCCCTCTCTACTAACGATACAAAAAAATTAGCCGGGCGTGGTGGCGGGCGCCTGTACTCCCAGCTACTCGGGAGACTGAGGCAGGAGAATGGCGTGAACCCGGGAGGCGGAGCTTGCAGTAAGCCGAAATTGCGCCACTGCATCTCAAAATAAATAAATAAATAAATAAATAAATAGATGAATGTTAATCGATGATGTATATAGTGGATTCATTCATTCGTTACCATACTGCATTCAAGGTATAATGTTGGGATAAAATGTGCATTGAGTGTGGCTAGATATAATATGCTTTAAATATTGACTGCAAGATCTCTTTGTGTAGAAAAAGTCAGAAAAAAATTGTTGACAAAGAGAACCCTTGATGTAGATTATCTACATCAAGGAAATAAACCCATAAGATACTTATTTTAAAAGGGCCTTGAGATACTAAATATCTAAAACTTCTGAGAATAGAAAAACTGCAAAGATAATTTCTATATTATAATCTTTATCTTTTTTTTTTGAGGCGGAGTCTGGCTCTGTCGCCCGGACTGGAGTGCAGTGGCCGGATCTCGTCTCACTGCAAACTCCGCCTCCCGGGTTTACGCCATTCTCCTGCTTCAGCCTCCGGAGTAGCTGGGACTACAGGCGCCCGCCACCTCGCCCGGCTAGTTTTTTTGTATTTTTAGTAGAGACGGGGTTTCACCGTGTTAGCCAGGATGGTCTCGATCTCCTGACCTCGTGATCCACCCGTCTCGGCCTCCCAAAGTGCTGGGATTACAGGCTTGAGCCACCGCGCCCGGCCTTTATCCTTGGTTAAGTAACAAAGAATGACAGAAAAGGGGAGAAGGAGGGTTTTATTTTTCGTTATTGAAATAATGATTTTTGAGCTGTACACATATTACTTTTGATTAGGTGGGTAGGGGTATATATTACATGGCATAAAGTATGGAAACTTTAATACTGACTCTTATTAGAGTATGGGACAGCTAGTGCAAATAACATTTATTAGGATAGCACATTAAAAAAAAATTTAAGTAAATATAAAACAAGATCTACCTATTGGCCAGGCACAGTGGCTCACATCTATAATCCCAACACTTTCAGAGGCCAAGGTGGACAAATGACTTGAGCTTGGGAGTTCAAGACCAGCCTGGGCAACATGGCAAAATACCATCTCTACTAAAAATACAAAAAATTGGCTGGGCATGCAGCTGTAGTTCCAGCTCCTCAAGAGGTTGAGGTGGGATAATCACCTAAGCTCAGTAAGTTGAGGCTACAGTGAGCCGTGACTGCATCAGTGCACTCCAGCCTAAATGACAGAACGAGAACCCATCTTAAAGAAAACAAAAATTTAGCTATTTAAGTTTATAGTTTAGCTATCTTGAATTTATGTAGTATAGTCGCCTGAATCATTTAGTGAATATATTAAAATCTACTTGTTAGAGATTAAAATGACAAGAAAAGTGACTATATTTTACTTAATGTTTGTTAAATTTATTGCAGATACATAAAATGTACATTTTATGATTTCTTTAGTATTAATATAGTTTTGATTAGATATTATCTTTGTTTTCTAAGATTTCACAATGAAAATTTTTAACTGTGGTGACTACTGCTTGGAATTAGGAAGTTCATGAGTAAATTTTAAGTGTCTGTTCTGCATGATCCTATAGGGAATTCACATTTTTGATGAGAGAGCAAGAGTAATGGAACCCAAGTGAAATGAGAGTTCCAGAAACTAAATATTAACTTGGTGCCAATACTGGGATTAGTGGAAAAAATTTAAATGCCACTTCTTCCCAGCCAAAGTCCCCAGACACAGCTTTGTTTGTCTTTTCCTTAAATTCCATATGATGAATAAAAGCTTTTGGATTTTGCAGAATCTGCTCCTCTTCAGAGTACCAAAAGTAACTAATGATGCTATAAAAAGTCAAAATCTACCTGCAGAGAAAATTTAAGTAAAATTAAAGAACAGTTTTTGAGTATCTGTTTTTTCTCATGCTAGACCAGTATTGGGAGCATAAAGATTATAGGACAATGTTGCTTCGCTAAAGAAGTCATGAGTCTAGTTGGGATATAAAACTTATACATAAAAAGAGACACATAACACAACAGCAAAGTAAATGTTAGGTATTTTGCAGAGAGTACAGATTACACACAAAAGTAAGAAAAGGAAAGAGGAGGAAAGAGAGAAGAAGACCATTTGAATTTTTTTCTTACGAGGGCCTTTTTTTGGAACAAGTCAATCTGATTAGAGTGGTTGGAAGAGGATGTCTCAGCTGACATGTACATGCAGAATACTGCTCAGGAAGCCAAAGTAGTGGCCAGTGATCAGATTCAACGTCGGGAATTCTTCCAGTAAAGGCTCTCAGCAACACCAAAGTCTGTGGATTTTTTTTAAAAAGATAGTTTGTGGATTTTTTATTGGGTTGCTTGGGAACTTCTTCATGGTGGTATTAATGGCAAACATTTCTCTTTTGAAATTAGACATAGCTGTAAGAAGATTTCTGTTTGGTAGAAGTAGGAATACATATGGTCAAGCAGATAACAGGGTGGTTTGATAGACAATCCAGATAAGAGAGAAAGCCAAGATAGTGGAGAGAGGTATGTAGAAGCAGCATTGAGATCATAGGCACCAGAAAGCATTGTTATATGAATGAAGGTTAAAGGAGACAGGATGTGACCAAAAATGCTTTCATCTGTCAACACAGGTCAACTCAGCTAGAAAAGATGTAAAATTATCACACAACCTCAAGAAAATGATTAATCCAGGCAGACAGGAAGACTTCAAATGCAGAGCCACTATATTTTAGAAGAAAACCATTTTTGTTTGGATGATGGAATGAGTCCAGAGCCCCGTGACAAATTCCCAAGGGTTCTTAATTTTCAGGGCTGGTAGAGACACCAGTAGACAAAAAGGAGTGCACTGTAAAAGAGGGAGAGGGAGAGGTGAGGGAAGCTGCAACAAAAAGATCAGGAAAATGAAATTTCCAAAGAACAGAGAAATAAAATCGCACTTTATTTATTTGTTTGTTTGTTTGTTTGTTTAAGACAGAGTCTTCCTTTGTCGCCAGGCTGGAGTGCAGTGGTGCAATCTCAGCTCACTACAACCTCCACCTCCCGGGTTCAAGCGATTCTCCTGCCTCAGCCTCCCAGGTAGCTGGCACTACAGGTGAGCACTACCATGTCCTGCTAATTTTTGTATTTTTAGTAAAGACGGGGTTTCACCATGTTGGCCAGGATGGCTTCGATCTCTTGTGATTCATCCGCCTTGGCCTCCCAAGGTGCTAGGATTACAGCCGTGAGCCAATATGCCCAGCCATGATAGCACTTTTATACATGATTTGGGTTCCTATAGTTTATGCTCCTCTGCAGCAGGACACCAGCAATGAGAGAATATGAGCCATGTTGAGAATCCACACATAAAGGCTCACATGGAAATAACAGGCAGCCTAAAAAGGGAAAAGCTTGTATTTCCATGGTAGTAGCATAATGACAGGAGGTATTTTGTATGGGGACACCTGACTATCAGTTTAATTTGTATATAAGTCAGTTACCCAAATACGGTTTTTCATTTTGCTCATATGAGCATGGTTCTGAAACTCTGAACCCCATACAAAGGGGAAGATCATGTCTAGAAATTTCCCTCAATCCATCTAGCTCTGTGTAGTGTAGCTAAGATTCACCCTAGATTGTTTCTATGATGCTGGGGCCAGTGTGTTGGGAATTACTGTAATATGATGGAGAGAGCACAGCTTTGAGTGTCACAAAATGCTGGCACCACAAATTACTAGCTGTGATGTTCTGGACACATTTCTGATCTTCACTGACCAACAGTTTCCTCTTCTGTAAGCTGGGAATAGTAATATAGCCATTCTTATTATTAGTTGATGGTGCATGTCAATGATAATTGACAGAAAGTGCCTGGAGCAGTGCCTGATACGTGCTATTCAAATGGGGTACTATCTTTAGATATCTCTAAAAAATTCTATTACTATAAAATTTGTTATTGTCGTGATGTTTAAATATGCTATTTTTCCTTCTCCTAGGAAACAAGAAAAAGAATCTATCATTTGTCATAGTTCTTTCCTGAGTACAGGTGATATCACTAGGACAATTTATCATGAGTACATTTTACTGTTTTTAGAGTAATTGCTTTTTTTTTTTTTTTTTTCTCCTTTTCCTTCCTATAGTGTCACTGAAGCAGACTAAATTTTCTCAGTTTTAATTACAGGAATGGTTGGGCTATTTCTACTGGGCAGGTAAGAGCAAAGTTCCCTCCCTTTAAATGGTATAAAAAAAGAGATCACCAGTATTGTTCCACCAAGGACCATTTAAAATTATCCTTTAGATTCCCCTTGGTTATAGATTTTAAAGTATAGAGGTAGTGACAAAAAGTATCTAAGACTGACAACCTAAATTTTCTCTTTCTTGTTCAAGGAGACTGCCTGACCATAAGAAATCTCAGCCATTTAATCCTATTAAAATTTATCAGTCCTACTGGTGAAAATAAAACATGTCAGATACCCCCATTTCACTCTGTCCCTTCTTTGATTAAATTTTTCACTTCCGACGTAATGACTTGTGGCAGAATTGAACAATTATATGAACTTCTTCTTCTCTTGGCTTCAAGAAAAAGACTCCCATTTTATACCGGTCATATTTCTTTGCCCTCTTCTTCAGCAATTGAATGATGGTTAGTGTTTAGTGAGAGTTGTCATTTTGAGCGCCTCATGCAGATTGCAATAATTCACTTGCAAAGTGTTTAAAAAAGACAGCAGATAAATCTCAAAATTCTTCCCTTTCCCCCAGGGATTAGCTCTTGACACTGATAAGGGAACAGAGAAGATTACTTTCTGATATCTCTAGGAATTATGTGGCATCATACAGTGCTGCTCTTGAGGGGAAGAAAACAAACAAAGCTCAACCTCTTCCATGGGGAAAAGAGCAGATCTGTAAAGCAAATCCCAATTTAGCTAAGAAAGAATATACCTTGATTTACAACAGTATAAATATCTGTATATACATCTATATACTTTTAATTTCATAACACACATACCCAGTTCCCTGACATTGAAGGAGCTTGTCTAGGAGTCCATTTATTATACTTCACAGTCCCCAATAACTTCACTTTGCTTCTAGCAATCCCACAGAAGTACACAAAATTGGATATGACACCGAGTAACCCGGATATTTTAGCCTTTTGCCAAAGAGCTGATGAAATGTTTTCGTGTTAAGGCTGAGTCTCCTGTAATGATAGTTAATGATTGTAGGCTCTAACTAGACGTGGCCGTGGGTTATTGCTGCTCTGAGCGTGAGAAGAAAACCATAATTCATCTGATATGGCTGTTTGCTGAGGACACGTTAGCATTGACAAGTGTTAAACTGTTGTGCAAAATCCTGAGTAAGTTGCATGTAAATAGAGAGTGATCACTTCCTCTGACACATAGTTCTGCACTGTTGAATACAAAGCATGTCAAACACTGAGAATTAGAATCTGGCGATTGATTTCTTTGCAAATGGAGAAATGTCACTGTACAAGCCCCATAAAATAATGTTTTAAGTACAGTTGTGTGTGGTCACTTAGATCACCTACATTAAAATTATAGGTACCATAACTCTTTACTCTTAATGCTTCCTAATTCATACATTCATATAGGCATGCATATACTAATATGTGTGAAATCCTGCCATCTGTAAATCACTGGGTGAGACATTTTGTTAGGTATAAAGATGAATCAGGTACAGTCTCTGATCCCAGGGATTGGGAAGAAGTTGAGGCAAGAGGTTAAAAAATTCAAAACAAAAGCTGTAATATAAGAGAACTATTAAGTGTTAAATTCTTTCTGAGGTTCTTTTTTTTATTTTTTGAGACAGAGCTCACTCTGTCACCCAGGCTGGAGTGCAGTGGTGCAATCTCAGCTCACTGCAACCTCTGCCTCCTGGGTTCAAGCGATTCTCCTGCCTCAGCCTCCCGAGTAGCTGAGACTACAGGTGCGCACCACCATGCCCAGCTAATTTTTGTATTTTTAGTAGAGACAGGATTTCACCATGTTGGACAGGCTGGTCTCGAACTCCAGACCTCAGGTGATCTGCCTACCTCGGCCTCCCAAAGTGCTGGGATTACAGGCGTGAGCCACCACACCTGATCTTCTCTCTAAAGTTCAAAAACAACATTCCAAAAAATGAGAATATGATTAATCAAGCTCATTGTTTGATGCCAAGCATGAAGTTACTCCTCAGACTGACCACATCAACTGAGGTTGGGAGGGCAGTGTAGTAGAGATGGCAAATTGCCTAGCAAAATGTGGTGTTCCCCTTCCACAATATAGAATTATCACTCAAAAGCACTTGTATTTACTCTTTTATCTAGTGGGGCCATTTAACCAGTTCTTGCCAATGGAATGTGAGCAGAAATTTTTGTCACGTCTAAGTCAAGGCAACTTAAAAAGCTGGTATGTGTTTTAAACTCTCTTTTCCCCTTTCTGTAGACAAAGGGGCCCTAGAAAGTGTTGGAAACACAAGATTTATAAAGTCTGGATCACTGAATCACCATGTGGAGGACAGCCACCAATATACCTGGAACACCTACTGTAGGCTATAACCACTGAGTCTCAAATTTCTATCATTAAGCTACTAAAAATTGGAGGCTTATTTGTTATAGCACCTAGGATTATTTTGATCCTAAGTAGGGTTGCTTTAGCAAAGAACTGGAAACTGAGTGGCTTAAAGCAATAGAAAGTTATTCTGTCATGGTTTCAGAGGCTAGAACTCTAAAATTCAGTTGTAGGCAGGACCATTCTCTGTCCAAAGGCTCTAGAGAAGTACTTCCTTGTCTCTTTTTAGCTTCTGGTGGTTGCTGGCAAGTATTGTTCCTTAGTTTGCAGTTGCGTCACTCCTGTCTTTGCCTCTGTCATCACATGGCCTTCTTCCCTCCTTCTTTCCCTTCCTTCCCTCCTGTCTTTCTTCCCCAGTGTTGTTGTGCCTGAATCTCTATCTCCTCTTCTGTTAAGACACCAATCATTGGATTTAGGGCCACCTAATCCATTGTGACCTTGTCTTAACTAATTATAAGTGCAAAAACCCTATTTCCAAATAAGGTCCCATTTCTGAGGTTCCAAGCAGACATGAATTTTGGGGGGACACCATTCAATTCAGTAAAGTTACCTAGTATAAAATGTGGCTCTGTAGAATGCCCCCTTAGCAGATAATATAGGCATGCTAAACATCATTATGGACACCTTTAGTAAAATTGCAAAAAAAAAAAAAAAAAAAACAAAACAAAAAACAAAAAACAAAAAAAAACTAACATGTTACAGAAAGAAGAAATAATAGCAAGAGTTAAGTTTTAAAGAGTTAGTACATTATTCTTTGGGTTCCATATCTTTTTATGCATCAGTCACAGGCACCAGTAAGTGACAGTTGAAAGATCCTTGCTTTGAACTCACATAAACCCAGCTCTATCTTATTTCTTTGTTCAAAAAGAGTTAAGCAGATGTGTGATTTCTCCCTTTGTTGAACTTACAGTTTAGCAGGGAAGTCATATATAAAATATTACTTATGCAAATAACTATTTAAGTGGGCTTGTACTAGACACTTTAAAGGAGAATACAGATGCATATGAGAGAAGACCTAACCCGGCCCACCTCTGGAAGTACACCTAAGCCAAAACTTTGAGAGAGGTTTGTCATGTATGGGCAGGGCGGAGTGGCTCACACCTGTAATCCCAGCACTTTGGGAGGCTGAGGCTAGCAGATCATTTGAGGTCAGGAGTTCGAGACCACCCTGGTCAACATAGTGAAACCCCATCTCTACTAAAAATACAAAAGTTAGCTGGGCATGATGGCAGGCACCTGTAATTCCAGCTACTCAGGAGGCCAAGGCAGGAGAATCGCTTGAACCTAGGAGGCGGAGGTTGCAGTGAGCTGAAATTGCATCACTGCATCACTGCACTCCAGCCTGGGTGACAGAGCGAGACTCCATCTCCACAAAAAAATAAAAATAAAAAAAAAGAGAGAGAGAGAGGAAGATGTGCCATGTATGTTTGTGCAGGTTGGGCACTGCACAACTCCAAGGGCATACATTGCAATCTATGTGAATGGTGATCCTGGGACTTTTGCAGCACACAATCTATAAATATGAACATGGTAGCTTTGCTTACTAATGGGTAGGAATTAGATACAGAATGTTAAACAGATGTGTGTGTGTGGATGGTGGTGGTGGTGGTGACAGGATGGGAAAGTAGAATAGGCATTCCAAGTAGATGGAACAGCATATTACAAGACCCTAATGTGGGAAGGTACTTTACTTTCCTTGTTACCTGACATGTGGACAATTATTCAAACTTTCACGACCCAAATGTTTTATTGGTAAAACTGGGGAAAAGAGTTTCATGGCTGCTTAACTTGCATTGTCTTTGTGAGGCATTGAAGCTGTGTAAGGAAGCACAGTGCTCAGCAGTGTTCAGTCTCTGTGTTTCCTTCTTGCTATTTCCTAGAAGCAAGGTGAACTTGGGGTCACCGATGTGACACTGAATAAATAGCAGCTACTTGATTCACACCTCTATCATTAACACTCAAAGTTCCAGGACTATTAGTGATTACTAAATAAGGTTTGCTTTCCAGGCAGCTAGTGCAAGAAAGGAAGGCATGTTTGGACAAAATTAACCAGTTACTTTAGCTGTGTGGTGACCAAAATGGGAACTGAAATTATGACATTGTCCCTCCCACCACACAGTCCACACCCTTCTCACCCACACCCATCTGATCTTATCTCCTGCCCAATCTGACACTTTGCTCTTTCAGGAAGCAAGTTATGCTGTTCTTTTCTTATGTATCCAGTCTATTTTTTCAACATTTTAATTTTATGTTACTATGGTAAAATATACAGAACATGAAGTTCACCATGTAAACCATTTTAAAGTATACAATTCAGTACTTTTAAATACATTCACAATGCTGTGTGACTGTCACCACTATCCATTTCCAGAACACTTTCATTATCCCAAACAGAACTCTATAACCATCAAACAATAACTTCATTCTTCTTCCCGCCAATGCCTGGGAACCTCTATTCTGTTTTCTGTCTCCATGAATTTGCCTATTCTAGGTACTGCATATAAGTGAGATCATAGGTTTATTTCACTTAGCATAATGTCCTCAAGGTTCATCCATGTTGCAGCATGTCATAATTTTCTTCCTTTATGGCTGAATAGTATTCCATTGTATGTATGTGTGACATTTTGTTTACCACATTCTCTTTTGTACAATTATCTTATTGCAGTGCTATCGTTTGCCCGTGCTCACCAGTGTGTGAGCACCTGATGGCAGATGTGTAGGCAGAAGTTCTAAAGTGGCCCCCAACGAAGTGCCTCCCGAGTCCCTGGGACTTCAGAATGTGCTATCATGCTTGAGATTATGTTTTGTTATAGAGGGAGACTAGCCTGGATTAGCCCGGTGGGCCTAATGTAATAACATACATCTTTAAAAATGGAGTTTTCTCTCGCTGGTGGTAATAGAGGCAGTCAGGTTTGAAGCACAATAGTCATTTGGCACTATTACTGCTTAAAGATTGAGGAGCCATGGGAAAAGGAATGGGGGTGGCTTCAAAGAGCTGAGGGAGGTCCCGGATCTTGGATGGAAAGCGCTTCAGTCCTGTAACTGCAGGGTACTAACCTCTGTCATAACCTGAATGGGTTTGGACCTGGATTTCTCCTTAGAGCCTGCACCTAAGTTCCCAGCCCAGCTGACACCTGGATACTGGCCATGGATGACCCTGAGCAGAGATTCCTGTCACACCAGGCTGTTCTCTGATATACTGAGTGGGCAGGTAATAAATGTGTGTTGGTTTAAGTTGCTAGATTTGTGGGTGATTGGTTACTCAACAACAGAAAAGGACGACAGTGAGGACCCCATCTTTTCATGTTTGTGTTTAGCCTAGTGCCTGGAACTGACTAGCTTCCCAACAAACACTAACCAAGTAATTGATTAAAGGAGGCAGGAAGAAGGGATGATGGATGGAAAAGAAAAGGAAGAACAAATGAAGAAAGAATGGATGAGGCGGCAGGATGGTTTGAGGCCAGAAGTTCGAGACCAGCCTAGCCCTAGAGCTAGGAAGATCCTGTCTCTACAAAAATGGAAAAAAAAAAAAAAAAAAAAAATTAGCCAGGTGTGGTGTCATGTGCCTGCAGTTGCAGCTACCAGGGAGGCTGAGGTGGGAGGATCGCATGAGCCCAGAAGTTCCAGGTTGCAGTGAGCTGTGATTGCACCACTGCACCCCAGCCTGGGTAACAGAGCAAGACCCTGTCTTTAAAAAACAAGACAAAACAAAATAAAACAAAATAATGGAATATGGAGGAAGTGAAAGGGAAAAAGGTAGAGACCAGACGTAGGGGAGGGCATTCAAAAGAGCTGAAAGTGAATGAAGGAAATTTTTCCAAAGAAATCTAGAGTATTCTTCACCTTCTTCAGAAATTCAGATGGTTAATGCTTTTTAAATTTTTACTAGATATTCTAATTATTTAACTGTGTAAAGTAGGTATCTGTTTAGTGTCCTGTCAGCACAAATTGTAACTTGAATGAACAGAAATCATGGATGTGGTTTTATTTTGATTAAGAACAGTTAAGGCTTGAACATTTATCTCCTAATGTCTTATGCACCCGTATAGTCAAGAATAGCCTGCTGGTAAAAGTCCCTGAGGGCAGTTAGTCAAGCGGGATTGGGACATTAATATCTTTAGATTTTGAAGGAATTTGATGGAAGTAATTCTAAATTATGTTTTGAACTTGTATGCCTCATTCTACTCTAAGAAAAGAAAAATGAGTCGATCCTTTGCATGATCACGTATCTGGATTTTAAAGAGATGCACAAGCTTCTGATACTTAAAATGTCACTTGTATCCTCATGTAAATAGCAGGATAATTTCCTTGACAGAAAATAGCTTCCTCATCCATGTGCCACTGTCCTCATGATTTCAGCATTAGAGATTCATTTCTTTAGATTAAACATTGATCTTGACCCTTGTGAAATGCAGCTATGTTACCAGAAGGAGTAAGCTGTAAGTTAATTAAATTTTAAACATTAATGAAACATATCAGATGATTTTTCTCTCCCTTGCACATGAGCAGTGAGAATCTGGTCATATGGGGGAACACTAAAGAGGAACTAACATCAAAGTCAAATTTACTTTCTTAGAAATCCTGTGTAGTACAAGCCCTGTCTGGAAAGCTTATAACTGAGTTCCAGTTTCTATTTCACTGGACTGATCTGCTGCATGCTCAAAGGTATATTCAAACGTCAAGGCAAGAACAGTTGCTATAGAGCTTAGTTCCTTCTTTCATTTGATTAGACACATAAAGGGGTCATGTTCATCAACATGATTTTTTTTTTTTTTTTAAATGACAGAATGACAACCTCAACAAGCTGAAGAAAAATTGGGATATCCTTGGGCATGTAACTGAAGGGTCCAGAAGAGTTGCTGACTTCCAATAGAGATGGGGGTTCTTGGGCCACATGTCATTATTGAAAACCACAGCCTCTCTGTTCTGCTTTCTTATTTCCTCTCTTTTCTCTGTCTTGTCTTTTTCTCAGTCTTGTTTCCTCTCTGTCTTTTTCTCTGGCTCTCTTTCTCCTCCCCAACTGTCCAATCTCCTCTCTCTACATGTCTTGACTCTGCTTTTCCCTATGTTGCCTTTATTCACTGGAAATGTCTTTCCTCTGGTAAAATACATGATACCCTACAGTGCTCCAGGGATATACTGTTTGTGCCACAGCCCACAGTTTGTTAGAGAAAGGGTACAGCACAAGTCCTGAGAATGCGCCTGATTGGCCAAAGTTGGGTGACTTTCCCATCCCTGCAGTCTTTCTAAATAGGGAGATATGTTCCCTGTTTCCCATAGAGGTGAGGGCTTCTCTTACCAGAATAGGGGAAAGGAAAAGGCTTTATGCAGATGAATCCACGACTTCCACAATCTATTTCAGGGTTCTATCTGGATTGGTGGGTTTAATGAACACTGTACTTCATTGCTTCACAGTGGATGGCAACATTTCTATTTCACATTGATGTTATATTTTTTGAAAATTTGTATAGCAGAGGTAGAAGAGGAGAAAGAAGTGGAGGGGAAGAAAGCAATGTTATAATTTTATTTATTGTCTATTCAAAGAATACAACAGGTGAATCATTGTCCTTCAAATTATTATTTTTTAAAGAAAAAGCCCTTTTCAAAACTAGAAATGTGCTATTTTTTATAAAGTCAGAGATCCAAATTCCAACTTCACTGCTGCATTATCAGAGTTAAAAGGTAGTTACACCTGGTTAAGGATTGAGTGCTGGAATAAAATTTGTAAAACAAAACGAAAAGTTCCAGGCTTGGTTTGACTCCAACTCTTTAAGATATCTTTGTTGCTTAATCATTATTTATTTCTTTATTTAATTTATTTATTTTTGAGACCGAGTCTCACTCTGCTGCTCAGGCTGGAGTGCCGTGGTGCAATCTTAGCTCACTACAACCCCTGCCTGGGGGTTCAAGCAATTCTCCTGCCTCAGGCTCCCGAGTAGCTGGGATTACAGTTGCGCACCACCACGCATGGCTAATTTTTAGCCACCATACCCAACTAATTTTTGTATTTTTTGTAGAGATGGGGTTTTGTCATGTTTCCTAGGCTGGTCTCAAACTCCTGACCTCAAGCGACCTGCCAGCCTTGACCTCTCAAAGTGCTGGGATTACAGGTATGAGCCATGTGCCTGGTCTCATTTCTTAAAATGAGAAAAAAAAAAAAAATATATATATATATATGTGTGTGTGTGTGTGTGTATATATATGTGTGGTGTGTGTGTATATATATATGTGTGTGTGTGTATATATATATGTAAGTATTAGTGACCATTCATGACACTAATGATGGCCAAAGACCTCTACACATACAAGTTTAGCATTATAAAGTTTCTAATCCCGAAGAAATGTGGATTCTAGTCATCTTTTGTCACTTGGATACATTTCTTGAGGACTTACTGAGTAATATATTTGGTACACTTTTGGTGTTGGTTACAAATAGGTAAGTAGAGAGAGGGCATGACCATTCCCACAAAGTCAGTGAAATAAAGGACAGTCTTCTCAGGGACAATGACACAGTAGAGCCCTTCCAACTACTTTCTTACTTGTTATTATTTTTTACTTTTTCAGGAAGCCCCGGTTGCCAGGCACGGTGGCTCATGCCTGTAATCCCGGCACTTTGGGAGGCTGAAGCAAGCAGATAGCTTGAGCTCAGGAGTTCAAGAGCAGCCTAGGAAACATGGCAAAACTCCATCTCTACAAAAAATACAAAAATTAGCTGGGTATGATGGCACACACCTGTAGCTACTTAGGAGGAGGCTGAGGTGGGAGGATCACTTGACCCTGGGGAGGTCAAGGCTACAGTGAGCAGTGATCGTGCCACTGCACTCCAGCCTGGGCATGAATGAGGTCCTGTTTCAGAAAACTAAAAACAAAACATGAAAAAAAAAAAAAAAAAAAAACAGAAGCCCCAGCCCCAATAAAAAAAAATTTTAAAGTCCAATAGACATAAAACTACTGCTAAAACAATTTCTAAATGTTTGGTCTCACATACTTTGGGTAGTACTGACAAAGATCATTGCTGTCTGTCATGCCAGACCCTTACACTGACTACAATAGGGATGATACTGTGTCTGAGAGGCTGAAGAAGAGACCCAGAGATAGTGAATGAGACATAGGGTTTACTGGGGATACTTACATACAGGGGTGGTCCAGTGGAGGTGGGCTGAACAGGAGAACCTCTACTATTTGTAAAATGCATGCAGTTGACATGCATTTTTTACTTAGCACCCTCTACCTAGAAACCTCCATTTAACCCAAAACAAAGGGCCTCAATCCCCTGTATGACCTGTGTTCTAAGGGCTGGGAATTTAAACATCCTTCATAGATAAGGAGTGAATCTCTGGGTTGGCCATTCCTGGATTCCTTAGCACAGAACTTTGAACGCACATTCTTCTTAGACCATAGGGTCACTCTTCAGGGTATGCATAAGTTAGGTTATTGGTGTCGGGTGCATCTGCCATACACTGTCTCACTTTTAAATATATGATAATTTTGAAAGAATTTCAAGCTTTTCAAAGTTACAAAAATAGTACAGATTTCCCATACACCTTTCACCCAGCTTGCCCTAATATTAATGTCTTATATAACCAGAGTACAACGATCAAACTAGGAAATTAACATTGGTATAGTACAATACTATTAAGTAAACTATAGATTTCATTTAGATTTCCCCAGTTTTTCGTCTAATATCCTTTTTTTCTGTCCCAGGATCCAATCCAGGACCCCACATTTTGTAGTCACGTCTCCTTGATTTTTTCCAGCGGGTTATAGTGTCTCAGTCTTTCCTTGGTTTTTGTAACCTGGACACTTTTGAAGAGTACTGGTCAGTGATTTTGTAGAACGTCTCTTGATTTGGCATTGATTAAGACATGATGTCTTGGCCAGGCATGGTGGCTCATGCCTGTAATTCCAGCATGTTGGGAGGCCGAGGAGGGTGGATCACCTGAGATCAGGAGTTCAAGACCAGTCTGGTCAACATGGTGAAACCTGTCTCTACTAAAAAGTACAAAAATTAGCCGGGTTTGGTGATGGGCACCTGTAATCCCAGCTACTCCGAAGGAGACAGAACAATCACTTGAACCCGGGAGGTGGAGGTTGCAGTGAGCCCAAGGTTGCAGTGAGCCGAGACTGGGCCACTGCACTCCAGCCTGGGCAATGAGAGTAAAAAAAAAAAAAAAAAAAGGCATGATGTCTTAATTCTTAATTCTGATGATTTTATCCTTGATTGTTTAAGTTGGTGTCTGCTGGGTTTCTTCACTTCATTAGTCCATTCTCACACTGCTATGAAGAAATACTGACTGGAGACTGGGTAATTTATAAAGAAAAGTTTAATTGACTTACAGTTCCGCATTGCTGGGGAGGCCTCAGGAGACTTACAATCACGGCAGAAAGCAAAGGAAAAGCAAGTACCTTCTTCACAAGGCAGCAGGACAGAGTGAGTTTCGGCAGGGGAACTGCCAGATGCTTCTAAAACCATCAGATCTCATGCTCCCATGATTCAGTGACCTACTGGGTCACTCCTACGACATGTGGGGGTGATGGGGATTACAGTTCAAGATGAGATTCGGGTGGGGACACAGCCAAACCATATCATCCACTATAAAGTCACCATTTTTTTCCCTTTATAAACTTTGCTAATTTGGGCATCTCTTCAAATGTTGCTAAAATTGATAGATCATGTCCATGATAGTGATTACACATTATTTTATTTTGTTGTTTAAGGAGACTCAGGGAGAGAGATCACAAATTATTAAGTGGAGTGCTGTGTAAAGAACAACCCCTTCTGAATTTGTTTACATGTTAAATTATTTATTTTTATTGGTACAGAGTTACAGGTATTTATTCTGTTCTGTGAGTTATGATCCAACTTTTTTATTTTTAAAATAATTTTAAAGACGGGGGCTTGCTCTGCTGTTCAGGCTGGAGTGCAGTGGTTCGATGGTAGCTCATTGCAGCCTCAAACTTCTAGGCTCAAGCAACCCTCCCAAGTTAGCATCCCAAGTCACTAGGACTACAGGCATCCAGCTAAGTTTTTTTTTTTTTTTAATTTTTATTTTTTTATTTTCAAGATGGAGTCTCGCTCTGTCACCCAGGCTGGAATACAGTGGTGCAATCTTGGCTCACCACAACCTCCGCTTCCCCGGTTCAAGCGATTCTCCTGCCTCAGCTAAGTTTTTTTTTTGTTTTGTTTTAATATTTATAGAGACTGTATCTCACTATGTTGCCCAGGCTGCTATTGAATTTCTGGCCTCAAGTGATCCTCCTGTCTCAAACTCCCAAAGTGTTAGCATTATAGGCGTGAGCTACCATGCTTAGTCCAAAATTCTTATCATGTATTTTGTTGCTGAAACTGTTCCAACTTTGGTTACTGGCTGCTACAAAAAGGAAAAACCTTATTTTTTCTACATTCACAACACTTCTGACACCAAACGTGCAGTCTTTTCACTCACAATAATTCTCTAACTCTCTAGACAACAACTTGGTATCCTACAGTTCAGTTATGATACTACCTTGAGCTACCACAGACTCCATGGATTAAAGGCTCCGTCCTGTCATGGTAGGTGGGTCGTCAGATATCAGCAGGATAGGAAAGGCCCCTCCCACCACCAGAAATGTCAGGTATCCATCAGGTGATGGTCAGGTGATTAACTGTCACTCTAAAAGAATAATTGGTCACAGCCGGCTCCAGGGAATGGTCATCTCCCAAAGATAGTAAAAACCTGAAGCTGGTGATCAGCAGCTTCCTGAGAAGATCTCAGGAGTTGGATGAGTAGGCTCAAGCATGCTTACTAAGAGTCAAAACGGTGGAGATTAACTGGTATATGACCTCCTAGGGACATTTGACTGGTAAGGGACGAACGTCTCAAGGGACCTAGCATACACCTCCAGTAAACACACTGTGCATACTCCCCTTCCAAGTGCTAGCAGGCCACTGTGTGTGATGACAGCCCACCCCAAGGGAAGAATCAGGGAAGAAGGAACACAAGACCCCGGAAGTACACCCATATATAAAACTGCAAGTCAAAGGTTAAAACTGTGAAGTGGTCTTTCAAGTCACCCCCTTGGCCCTACTTTCCTTTTGTTCTGGCTCTAAAGCTTTTGAATAAACTTTCATTCCTGTTCTAAAACTTGCCTCGGTATCTCCTTCTGTCTTATGCCTCTTTGGTTGAATTCTTTCTTCTGAGGAGGCAAGAATTGAGGTTGCTGCAGATCTGTATAGATTCACCATTGCTAATGTACTTTGGTGCTGTGTGACTCAGATACCTTCGGCTGCTAATGTTTGGCTGCCACAAGACTGTCCCCCCCTTTTTGATGTCATTCACAAGTAGTGATTCCTAAGTTATGTGCACTTCTCTCCAACTTGGCTACAAATCAGGGCTTCGCACAACCCTCTCCTTAATTTGCTATAATATCTCACAGAACTCAGGGAAGTGCATACTCTTTACTGGTTTATTACAAAAGGTACAACTCATGAACAACCAAATGGAACAGATGCATAAGGCAAGTTACAGGGGTAGATGGGGTTTTTAAACTCTATATCCCATATGCATACCGGCACCTGGATATGTTCAGGAACCTGGAAGCTCTCTAACCTCTTCAGTTAGGGTTTTTATAGAGGCTTCCTTGTATACGCATGACTGATTAAATTACTGGCCATTGGTGATTAATTCAACCTGCAGTCCCTCTTCCTCCCAAAAGGTCAGGGCTTGGGGATGAAAGTTTCAACCCTTCAATTAGTTGGCTGGTCTTCCTGGCAACCAGCTCCCCATCCTCAGGGTTATTCCAAAGCCACCTTAGTAAAACATAAACTCTGTGTGGTTGAAAGGGGCCTGTTAACAATAACAAAAGATGTTCCTTTCACCTTTATTGGTCTGAGCTAGTTTAGGAACTGGGAGCAAAGATCAAATATTACAACAAAAGATGCTCCTATGGCTCCTATCACTTAGGAAATTATGAGAGTTCTAGGGTCTTTGGCCAGGAGCCAGGGATTAAGACCAAAAGAAAAATCTTATTATATCACAATATCACAGATGCTCTTTCTTGTTGTACTGTTTCACCTCTTATGACTAGGACGGAAGGAATGGAAGGGAATTATGTGTTTTTCACACAGTAGTGGGCCATCTGAGAAGCACTGTGTGTGAGTTTCTCATGCAATTCTCACCACAGCCCTATGACGTATGCACTGATATCTCTAGTCAACATGGATTATAGATCTCAGACAGCCTGACCAAGACCACAAAGAAAATTTGGGTATAAATAAGATTTAGACCTGGGCTTGTCTGACTTTGGAGCCTCTTTCTCATACACCAGACTGCTTTGCTTTACGGACTCAGGCCTTTCTTTGGGGAATTAGTCTAGTAAGTGAATGCTTAGTATGTGTACCCTCTCTATCACTTCCGTCCCCCTCTCTCTTTTCCCAAGCCTCTTTTCTGTCTTCCCTAGAGGGACTGGAGTCTTAGAATCACAAACTTTGAGAGCTCTAGGAGATTTTAGAGAAATTCTATTCTAAATCTCTTACAACACAAGCGAGGAAAACGTGGCTCAACCTGGGGATATAGCTAGGTATTGAACTTTGATTGGATCCCAGGACCCCGACTTATAATCCAATATTCTCTCCGTCAAATTATCAGAGCAAAGCTCTGTGCAGATAGAGTCTATCTTCTTTCTCTGAGCTTGGAGAAAGGCATCTTGGAATCTAAAGATTTTCTGAGCACATCAGAACTATAGAGAGGGATTCCTGGGCAAGATGGCTGAACAGGAACAGCTCCCGTGTGCAGCTCCCGGTGAGACCAAAGAAGAAGGCGAGTGATTTCTACATTTCCAACTGAGGTACCCAGTTCATCTCATAGGGACTGGTTAGACAGTGGGTGCGGCCCATGGATGGTGAGCAGAAGCAGGGTGGGTCTTCGCCTCACCTGGGGAGCTAAAGGAGTTGAGGAACTCCCTTCCCTAGCCAAGGGAAGCCATGAGGGACCATGCCATGAGGGATGGTGCACTTTTTATTTGCACTGTGAGGGGAAAACCGCCTACTCAAGCCTCAGTAATGGTGGATGCCTCTCCCCCCATCAAGCTTGAGTGTCCTCGGTTGACTTCAGACTGCTGTGCTGGCAGCGAGAATTTCAGGCCAATGCTGATACTACACTTTTCCCAGGTGTTACTATACTTTTCCCATGGTCTTCACAACCAGATACTACACTTTTCCCATGGTCTTCACAACCCTCAGACCAGGAGATTTCCTCAGGTGCCTATGCCACCAGGGCCTTGGGTTTCAAGCACAAAACTGGGCGGATATTTGGGCAGACACTGAGCTAGCTGCAGGAGGTTTTTTTGTTTTTTGTTTTATCCATACTTCAGTGGTGCCTGGAATGCCAGTGAGAGAACCATCCACTCCCCTGGAAAGGGGGCTGAAGCCAGGGAACCAAGTGGTCTAGCTCAGCAGATCCCACCCCACAGAGTCCAGCAAGCTAAGATCCATTTGCCTGAAATTCTCACTGCCAGCAGAGCAGTCTGAAGTCAACCTGGGACACTTGAGCTTGGTGGGGGAAGGGGCGTCCACCATTACTGAGGCTTGAGGAGGCAGTTTTCCCTTCACAGTGTAAATAAAGCAGATGGGAAGTTTGAACTGGGTGGAGGGAAGTTCAAACTGGGCAGAGCCCACTGCAGCTCCCCAAAGCTGCCGGAGCCAGACTGCCTCTCTAGATTGCTCCTCTCCGGGCAGGGTATCTCTGAAAGAAATGCAGCAACCCCAGTCAGGGGCTAATAGATAAAACTCCCATTTCCCTGCAACAGAGCACCTGGGGGAAGGGGCAACTGGGGGCACAGCTTCCAGCAGACTTAAATGTTCCTGCCTGCTGGTTCTGAAGAGAGCAGCAGATCTCCCAGCATAGCGCTGGAGCTCTGCTAAGTAATAGACTGCCTCCTCAAGTGGGTCCCTGACCCCTGTGCCACCTGACGGGGAGATACCTCCCAGCAGGGGTCGACAGACACCTCATACAGGAGAGCTCCAGCTTGCATCTGGCGGGTGGCCCTCTGGGAGGATGCTTCCAGAGGATGGAGCAGGCAGCAATCTTTGCTGTTCTGCAGCCTCTGCTGGTGATACCCAGGCAAACAGCATCTGGGATGGACCTCCAGCAAACTCCAGCAGACCTGCAGAAGAGGGGCCTGACTGTTAGAAGGAAAACTAACAAATAGAAAGCAATAGCATCAACATCAACAAAAAGGACGGCCACACAAAAATCCCATCCGAAGGTCACCAACATCAAAGACCAAAGGTAGATAAATCCAAAAAGATGAGGAAAAGCCAGCGCAAAAAGTTGAAAATTCCAAAACCCAGAATGCCTCTTCTCCTCCAAAGGATCACAACTCCTTGCCAGCAAGGGAACAAAACTGGACAGAGAATGAGTTTGATGAATTGACAGAAGTAGGCTTCAGAAGGTGGGTAATAACAAACTCCTCCAAGCTAAAGCAGCATGTTCTAACCCAATGCAAGGAAACTAAGAACCTTCATATAATGTTACAGGAACTGCTAACTAGAATAACCAGTTTAGAGAAAAACATAAATGACCTGATGGAGCTGAAAAACACAGCACGAGAACTTCGTGAAGCATACACAAGTATCAATAGCAGGATCAAACAAGTGGAAGAAAGGATATCAGAGATTGAAGATGAACTTAATGAAATAAATCATGGAGACAAGATTAGGGAAAACAGAATGAAAGGGAATGAACAAAGCCTCCAAGAAATATGGGACTACGTGAAAAGACCAAACCTACGTTTGATTGGTGTACCTAAAAGTGACAGGGAGAATGGAACCAAGTTGGAAAACACTCTTCAGGATATTATCCAGGAGAACTTCCCCAACCTAGCAAGACAGGCCAACATTTTAATTCAGGAAAATATAGAGAACACCACAAAGATACTCCTTGAGAAAAGCAACCCCAAGACACATAATAGTCTGATTTACCAAGGTTGAAATGAAGGAAAAATATTAAGAGCAGCCAGAGAGAAAGGTCAAGTTACTCAAAAAGAGAAGCCTATCAGACTAACAGTGGATCTCTCTGCAGAAACCCTACAAGCCAGAAGAGAGTGGGGGCCAATATTTAACATTCTTGAAGAAAAGAATTTTCAATCGAGAACTTCATATCCAGTCACCACCAGCGCCACCTTACAAGAGTGCCTGAAGGAAGCACTAAATATGGAAAGGAAAATCCAGTACCAGCCACTACAAAAACATGCCAAAATGTAAAGACCATCGACACTATGAAGAAACTGCATAAACTAATGGGCAAAATAACCAGCTAGCATCATAATGACAGGATCAAATTCACACATAACAATATTAATCTTTTTTTTTTTTTTTTTTTTTTTTTTGAGACGGAGTCTTGCTCTGTCGCCCGTGCTGGAGTGCAGTGGCCTGATCTCAGCTCACTGCAAGCTCCGCCTCCCGGGTTTACGCCATTCTCCTGCCTCAGCCTCCGGAGTAGCTGGGACCACAGGCGCCCGCCACCACGCCCGGCTAGTTTTTTGTATTTTTTTTAGTAGAGACGGGGTTTCAGCGTGTTAGCCAGGATGGTCTCGATCTCCTGACCTCGTGATCCGCCCGTCTCGGCCTCCCAAAGTGCTGGGATTACAGGCTTGAGCCACCGCGCCCGGCCAACAATATTAATCTTAAATGTAAATGGGCTAAATGCCCCAATTAAAAGACACAGACTGGCAAATTAAATAAAGAGTCAAGGCCCATTAGTGTGCTGTATTTAGGAGACCCATCTCACGTGCAAAGACACACATAGGCTCAAAATAAAGGGATGGAGAAAGATTTACCGAGCAAATAGAAAGCCAAAAAGCTCAGGGGTTGCAATCCTAGTCTCTGATAAAACAGACTTTAAACCAACAAAGATCAAAAAAGGCAAAGAAGGGCATTACATGATGGTAAAGTGATCAATGCAACAAGAAGAGCTAACTATCCTAAATATATATGCACCCAATACAGGAGCACCCAGATTCATAAAGCAAGTTTTTAGAGACCTACAAAGAGACTTAGACTCCCAAACAATAAAAGTGGGAGACTTTAACACCCCACTATCAATATTAGATCAATGAAACAGAAAATTAACAAAGATATTTAGGACTTGAACTCAGCTCTGGACCAAGCAGACCTAATAGACATCTGTAGTACTCTCCACCCCAGATCAACAGAATATACATTCTTCTCAGCACCACATTGTGCTTATTCTAAAACTGACCACATAATTGGAAGTAAAACACTCAGCAAATGCAAAATAACAGAAGTCATAACAAACGGTTTCTCAGACCACAGTGCAATCATATTAGAACTCAGGATTAAGAAACTCACTCAAAACTGCACAACTACATGGAAACTGAACAACCTGCTCCTGAATGACTATGGGGTAAATAACAAAATGAAGGCAGAAATAAAGACATTCTTTGAAACCAATGAGAACAAACACACAACATACCAGAATCTCTGGGACACAGCTAAAGCAGTGTTTAGAGGGAAATTTATAGCACTAAATGCCCACAGCAGAAAGTGGGAAAGATTTAAAATCAACACCCTAACATCAAAATTAAAAGAACTAGAGAAGCAAGAGCAAATAAATTCAAAAGCTAGCATAAGACAAGAAATAACTAAGACCAGGGCAGCACTGAAGGAGATAGAAACACGAAAAACCCTTCAAAAACTCAATGAATCCAGGAGCTGGTTTTTGAAAAGATTAACAAAATAGATAGACCACTAGCCGGACTAATAAAGAAGAAAATAAAGAATAATCAAATGGACACAATGAAAAATGATAAAGTGAATATCATCACTGATCCCACAGAAATACAAACTATCATAATATCAGAGAATACTATAAATACCACTATGCAAATAAACTAGAAAATCCGGAAGAAATGGAGAAATTCCTGGACACATACACCCTCCCAAGTCTAAACCAGGAAGAAGTCAAATCCCGGAATAGACCAATAATAAGTTCTAAAATTGAGGCAATAATTAATGGCCTCCCAACTAAAAAAAGCTCAGGACCAGACAGATTCACAGCCAAATTCTACCAGAGGCACAAAGCAGAGCTCGTACCATTCCTACTACAACTATACCAAACAACACAAAAAAAGGGACTCCTCCCTAACTCATTTTATGAGGCCAGCATCATCCTGATACCAAAACCTGGCAGAGACACAACAAAAAAAGATAATTTCAGGCCATTATCCCTGATGAACACCGATGCAAAAATCCTCAATAAAATACTGGCAAATCGAATCCAGCAGCAGCACATTAAAAAATTATCCACCACGATCACGTAGGCTTCATCCCTGGAATGCAAATCTGGTTCAACATACGCAAATCAAAAAACGTAATTCATCACATAAACAGAACCAATGACAAAAACTACATGATTATCTCAATAGATGCAGAAAATGCCTTTGACAAAATTCAACACCCCTTCATGCTAAAACCTCTTAATAAACTAGGTATTAATGAAACATATCTCAAAATAATAAGAGCTATTTATGACAAACTCATGCCAATATCATACTGAATGGGCAAAAGCTGGAAGCATTCCCTTTGAAAACCGGCACAAGACAAAGACGCCCTCTCTCACCACTCCTATTCAACATAGTATTGGAAGTTCTGACCAGGGCAATCAGGCAAGAGAAAGAAATGAAGGTATTCAAATAGGAAGAGAGGAAGTCAAATTATCTCTGTTTGCAGATGACCAAATTGTATATTTAGAAAATCTCATTGTCTCAGCCCCAAATCTTCTTAAGCTGATAAGCAGCTTTGGCAAAGTCTCAGCAAACAAACTCAATGTGCAAAAATCACAAGAATTCCTATACACCAATAATAGAGAGCCAAATCATGAGTGAACTCCCATTCACAATTGCTACAAAGAGAGTAAAATACCTAGGAATACAACTTACAAGGGATGTGAAGGACCTCTTCGATGAGAACTACAAACCACTGCTCAAGGAAGGAAGAGAGGAAACAAACAAATGGAAAAACATTCCATGCCTGTGGATAGGAAGAATCAATATTGTGAAAATGGCCATACTGCCCAAAGTAATTTATAGATTCAATGCTATTCCCATCAAGCTACCATTGACTTTCTTCACAGAATTAGAAAAAACTACTTTAAATTTCATATGGAACCTAAAAATAGTCTGCATAGTCAAGACAATCCTAAGTAAAAAGAACAAAGCTGGAGGCATTACACTACCTGCCTTCAAACTATACTACAAGGCTACAGTAACCAAAACAGCATGGTCTGGTACCAAAACAGATATATAAACCAGTAGAACAGAACAGATGCCTAAGAAATAACACCACACATCTACAACCATCTGATCTTTGACAAACCTGACAAAAACAAGCAATGGGGATAGGATTCTCTATTTAATAAATGGCGCTGGGAAAAATGGCTAGCCATATGCAGAAAACTGAAACTGGACCCCTTCCTTACACCTTGTACAAAAATTAACTCAAGATGGATTAAAGATTTAAATGTAAGACCTAAAACTATAAAAACTCTAGATGAAAACCTAGGCAATATCATTTAGGACATAGGCATGGGCAGACTTCATGACTAAAACACCAAAAACTACGTCAACAAAAGCCAAAATAGACAAATGGGATCTAATTAAACTAAAGAGCTTCTGCACAGCAAAAGAAACTGTCAGTGGAGTGAACAGGCAACCTACAGAATGGGAGAAAATTTTTGCAATCTAGCCATCTGACAAAGTGCTAATATCCAGAATCTACAAGGAACTTAAACAAATTTACAAGAATAAAACAACCCCATCAAAAAGTGGGTGAAGGATATGAACAGACACTTCTCAAAAGAAGACATTTATACAGCCAACAAACACGAAAAAAGCTCATCATCGCTGGTCATTGGAGAAATGCAAACCAAAATCACAATGACATACCATCTCACTCCAGTTAGAATGGCGATTATTAAAAAGTCAGGAAACAACAGATGTTGGCAAGGATGTGGAGAAATAGGAACACTTTTACACTGTTGGTGGGAGTGTAAATTAGTTCAACCATTATGGAAGACGGTGTGGTGATTCCTCAAGGATCTAGAGCCAGAAATACCGTTTGACCCAGCAATCCCATTATGGGTATATACCCAAAGGATTATAAATCATTCTACAGTAAAGAAACATGCACATGTATGTTTATTGCAGCACTGTTCACAATGACAAAGACTTCGAAACAACCCAAATGCCCATCAGTGATAGACTGGTTAAAGAAAATGTGGCACATATACACCATGGAACACTATGCAGCCATAGAAAAGAATGAATTCATGTCTTTTGCAGGGACATGAATGAAGCTGGAAACCATCATTCTCAGCAAACTAACACGGGAACAGAAAACCACACACTGGATGTTCTCACTCATAAGTGTGAGTTGAACAATGACAACACATGCACACAGGGAGGGGAACATTACACACCAGGGCCTGTCAGGGGGTGGGGGGCAATGGGAGGGATAACATTAGGAGAAATACCTAATGTACATGATGGGTTGATGGGTGCAGCAAACCACCATGGCACATGTATGCCTATGTAACAAACCTGCACGTTTGGCAAATGTACCCCAGAACTTAAAGTATAATAATTTTAAAAATTTAAGAAAAAAGAACTATAGAGAAACTGGTAGCTGCACTGGCAAAAACAAGGATGGTACCATTCATTGATTGAGCACCTAGGTCCCTAGGGTACTAGGGCAGGGGCTTTATATCTATGCTATCTGTGATTCACGTGATGAAAGTACATTATTATTATTATTATATTCATTTTGCTGAAGAGGAAGCTGAGGTAAGAGAGGCCAAGCTACTTGGTTAAGACCACATCATAAGTGCTAGCACCACTTGGTGTGATTCAAGCGGCACTCAGCATGAAAGTGGTGGTTCCTGAAAGAGGTTGTAAGGTCTTACCAGGCAGAAAGAGCTTGACACTGCAGGGGTGGGCAAAGGGGAGGCAGAGTTCTAGAGTTTTGGGAACTTCTGGTGGTTATTGGGAAAGTCTGTCTTTACACTAAGCTGGGGTTCTGGGTAAGGTTTTTAGCTTTAAGGAGAGTGACAAAGACAGGAAATTACAGAATGGTGGATGAAAGCTAGGGCTCTTGAGTAAGTCACATCTGGGCTAGAGATGAGAATGACAATGATCTGTTTCCTTGTGCAAAGTATCTGATCTCGTTGAATGGCAACATTCTCATCTGTGAAATGGGAGTAACAGACATATCTCCCTCATAAGGTTTTGTCAAAATTAACTGATGTAATACATGTAAAAATATTCAAAAATGCCATAGTAATGTAAATTTTAGATACAGTGTAATTGGCAATTGTCTCCCTGGCTCTGGAACTCCCAGCTGCCTGGCTACAATTTGGCCAGCTCAGATCATTTCACCAACCTGGCAATAACCTCGCATTTTACATGGTTGAATTTTTGGGTGGAGATTTACTCAACGATACTTGATACACTGCACATCTTTATAAAATGTACAATAGTAATAATAATAACAATAAAAGAAGAAAGAAAGAGAAAAAAAAAGAAAATTAATCAGAGGACCACGACTGAGTTCCTAAATATGGTTCCCAGTTTAGAAAGAAGCCCTCAACTATTTCCTCAAAGCCATGAGGATTTTAATTCAGGAGAGCCACAGGAGCCCAGCAATCAGTGCTGGGATTCTGAGACGGTTTATATCCTCTTTCTCTGATGTGGAGAATAGTACAAGAAATACAGGCTGACCCTTCATGAAGGGAAGCCAGCACACCAGGGGGCCATTGAAAAATAGACCTAGAAGAAATGAGATAAAGATTGATAAGTCCCTCAGTGCTAAAAACATTTTAAACCAGGAAGATGTTAAAAGGGTTAAAACGATTCCATATATCACAGTACAAACTCTCCTGACAATATTTTTGAGGCTTCTTGACAATTGCCCAAATAGAATTGATACTTGATTGTGCATAATCTGCCTAATACAAATCTATGTCAATTATGGCATTTTAAAAGTTATTTCTAGTACTTCAAATAGCTTACAAGGAGAGTTTTCTTTTGTACAGCTAAATCACAATAATTGGTTTAAAACTGAATGGAAATGCACTGATTATCAATTAAGCAATGGGATTGATAAAAGCATGGCACTTGGTTGTTTTCAAGCTTTTTCTTTCTTCCTGATACTCCATATTTACTTCTATCAATCTAGTGATTAGAAAAACAAAGTTCTGGTAAATGATGAAAATGTTATACAAACAAGAGCTATGGAGTAAAAACTGTATTGTGCCAAGTAATGATGCTCTGTTCATTTCAATGTGTTTGTCAGCAAGTATACATAGCAATTTTCATTATGTGCTTTTACTAGAAATAAATATGGACCCACATTTAGGGAAAAACCATTGCTCATTTCCTTTCCCAGGAACCCCATTTGGCTGCATCTTCAATCTATGACTTCCACATTCTGTTGATACTGTTAGAGCCAGAAACCTACAGAGTAATTAGTTTAGGTTTTGTCTACATAGCACCAACAGAAGCAATTGGAAAGTGAAAAATTCAGCCAAATAATTGGGCTTTGCGTGTGGAGGTTTCTACATGACTTTAAATAGCCAGTTAGCTCTTTTTTTGTTCTGTGAAAGGAAAATGCATTTCGACTAATTGGTTCTTTTATCACCATGTGGACCACATTATCAATAATTGGCCTAGGAGAGTTAAGTATGTTGGAGTGTTTCTTTGTGACGGAATGGGGAAGAAAGAAGGAAGAGAATTGCTGAGAAACAAGAAGAAAGGCTAGAAGAAGGTTAGCTAAGGAAGAACAGAGTGAAGGTAGGAATGAAGGGATAGAGGTGACAGACAAAAGTCTATTTAAGATCCACCATGTGTTAGCAGTACTATCCTTGGTTCTGTACATTTGTATCTCTTCTCCACATTGCACCAATTCTACAGCTCAGTGGTTTTCAAACTTTAGTTTGTATCACAGCACCCTAGGGGGCTTGGTAAACACAGTTTCTGATTTTGTACATCTGGGATACGGCTCAAGAATTTGCATTTCTAATAGGTTTCCAGGTGCCGCTGGTGCTGCTGTTCTCAAGACTGTGCTCTGAGAGTGTGGCCTACAGAAAGCATTTTAGGTTGAATTGGTGGATGAGAAGCTAACTCCAAGGCCACGTGTATACTGAGTAGGGAGTGGAGCTAAGCCTGAAACTCATCTCTCTCTGTTTCCATATTCCACACTTCCTTCCAGAGAGAAAAGTTAATGTGAACCTGAGAGGCAAAGTCAATAGGCATTTTAAAATCTATGTCTTACTTTATTCCTTTATGGCACAGACACTGCTGACCTTGTTCCTGAAAATATTACCTCCTTGGTGTCCTGTGAGTTAATTCTCTTCATTCTTTACTCATTCTCCAGCAGTCTTTTTTTTTTTTTTTTTTTTTTTTGAGATGTAGTCTCGCTCTATCGCCCAGGAGTATGGAGGCACAATCTTGGCTCACTGCAACCTCTGCCTCCCAGGTTCAAGCCATTCTCCTGCCTCAGCCTCCCAAGTAGCTGGAACTAAAGGCATGCGCCATCATGCCTGGCCATTTTTTTGTATTTTTAGTAGAGATGGGGTTTCACCATGTTAGCCAGGCTGGTCGTGAACTCTTGACCTCAAGTGATCCGCCTGCTTCAGCCTCCCAAAGTTCTGGGATTATAGGCATGAGAGTTACCGTGCCTGGCCTCCAGCAGACCTTTATACGTTTATGTTTCCGGAGGATCCATCCTTGGTCTTGTTCTCTTACTTTGGTAAGATACTATTTTAGTAAATGAACAGATTTGGTTTTTCTGGTATTTGATGAGTGACTAACGCTGTTGAGAATTATACTTGAGATACCTGTTGCTTCATATGTGTTAGCACAGAGGAGTCAGAGAAAAAAGTAATCAAATTATTGGCTAATGAATTGCAAAAGCCAGAGTTAAGGTCTGAAATAATAATTTAAAAATTGGTTTGAACATCTGCATAACAGGCAGAGTGCTTACTTTCTGGTCCTTCCTACATGAAGACATATATGTTTGTAGATGGTAGGGATGGAGAGGAGAGAATGACAGAGTCAACATACCTTGGGGAGGAACCAGGATTTGTAAAGATCACCTGATGGGGTGCAGTCAACACCCAGGGACCATTCATCCCCTGCTCCTGCAGCCCCAGTGGGAGCCAGTGCCAGGAAGGTAAAGGGAGTGAATTAGTGACCCAGGCCATCTGGCATCCATTCAAATGGCAGGCCTGAAGAGTTTTCTTGGGTGAACTCCCTGGTGGTTAGCAGAAAGAATGCCTCCCATTGACAGGAATAGCACATCTCCTATTAACTTCTCATTGGGAGAGATGCCATGTGGGCCTCACCTGGTTTAGTCCCTGTTTGGCCACTCTATGAGATCACTCCTCTCAATGGCCTAAGATGCTCTTAAACATGGTGTAGGGTATGGTTTTGGGTACTCAGGGTATGGATGCTACTGAACAAGAAAGTGCCGTGCTTCCTGCATCCTGAGCTCATGCTTGGAGAGAGAGAGAGAGAGAGAGAGAGAGAGAGAGAGAGAGAGAGAGAG
>NC_045441.1:59607976-59659931 GCF_002776525.5 Piliocolobus tephrosceles
AGAGAGAGAGAGAGAGAGAGAGAGAGAGAGAGAGAGAGAGAGAGAGACCGAACAAAATGGCTTCTGCTCTTCTAAGTAGAATCCTAAGCAGTGGTAACTCCTGCTACCAACCCATTATCTTCACAGTCTCCCTTAAGGAGTGACTTTAGGGACTACAAATATATTGTATGTCTGGCCTTAACTTCTTTCATGACCTATAAACATGTATTACCCACTGGCCATCTTGGAATTCCCTCAATTACCTTAATTATTTTCCTCTCCCCTTAGATTCTTTCTAAATTTATCATTTCCCCTGTTATCTCTAACTTCATTGGCCCTTTTATCTGAAGTCCCCTCCTTGACCCCTTTCACTTGCTTAACCCTTTCAATGAGCTCTGTGCCTTTACCTCTGAAAACTCATGCATGCCTTAACAGTGGGGATACCTTCTTAGAAATGTGGCATTTGGCCGGGAGCGGTGGAGATGTTCAAACCAATTTTTAAATTATTATTTCAGACCTTAACTCTGGCTTTTGCAATCCAATAACTAAGAAGTTGATTACTTTTTCTCTAATTCCTCTGTGCTAGCACATATGAAGCAATAGGTATGAAACCCCATCTCTACTAAAACTACAAAAATTAGTGGAGGGTGGTGGCGGGTGCCTGTAATCCCAGCTACTCGGGAGGCTGAGGCAGGAGATTCACTTGAACCTGGAGGCAGAGGTTGTAGTGAGCTGAGATCATGCCACTGAACTCCAGCCTGGGTGACAGAGCAAGACTGTCTCAAAAAAAAAAAAAAAGAAGAAGAAGAAGAAATGTGGCATGAGGCAATTCTGTCCTTATGCAAACATCACAGAGTGTACTTATACAAACCTAGATGGTATAGTTTACCATACACCTAGGCTATATGCAGAAAAATGTAGAGACTAAGGTTTGATTTAGATTTGAATGCCAACCATGTTATCAATAGCTATAGACACATGCTATCAATAGCACATAGAAGGCAGTCAATAAAAGCTATCATCATCATCACAAAATCATGAGAAGCCTTTGTTGCCAAGTTTATAAGATGAGGCCATTGTTATCAAGTTTATAAAATAGAAGAAGTACTTAAATAAGAATCAAGAGACCTGGCTTTTATTTTTTTTGGTCTATTACTTGTTATCCCATAATTAGCCCTAGGACTTTAAGTATATTAAAAAAGTAGGATGTAAAAGGTCATCAATTTTCTACTTTTCTAGGTTATATATTAGCTTACATGGGGATACATTAAAGCTGAAATTCAATGATCCAAGCACCCATCTCAAAAGATGGAAAAGAACAGCAGAGTAAACCCCCAAATGCAGAAGTAATAATAAAGAGCTGAAATTAGTGAAGTAAAACAAACATATTTTAGCCATTCTAATGTGTGTAGGGTTATCTCACAGTGGTTTAAATTTGTAATTCCCTCACAACTAACGATGGTTAGCATCTTTTCATGTGTTTATTTGCCATCTATATATCTTCTTTGGTCTGTTGTCTATTTTGTCTTGTTTTTATTTTTATTTATTTTTTATCTTTTAAAGATGGAGGTCTCACTGTGTTGCACAGGCTGGTCTTGAATTCCTGGGCTCAAGAGATACTTCTGTCTCAGCCTCTGGAGTAACTGGAATTACAGGCACATGCCACCATGCCTGGATGTCTTTTATTATTGATATTGAAAATTTGTGCCCCTTTTCTTGATCAGTCTAACTAGAGGTTTATCAATTTTATTAATCTTTTCATAGAATCAGCTTTTGATTATGTTACTTTTCCTCATTGTTCATCTGTTTTTTAAATTTTATTGATTTCTTCCCTAATTTTATTCTTTTCTTCCATTTACTTCAGGTTTAATTTGCCTAACCCCTCCTTTTAGCCTAGTTTTCTAAGGTGGGAGCTTAGATAATTGATTTGAGATCTTTCCCCTTTTCTAATAGAAGCATTTAGTGCTATACATTTTTTTCTAAGCATTGCTTCAGCAGCATCTGACAAATGTTCATGACCATTCAGTTGAAAAATATTTTCTAATTTTTGATGTAATTATTTCTTTGATCTGTGGTTTGTATCAAAGTAAATTGTTTAATTTTCATATATTTGAGGTTTGTTGATGTTTTATTGTTAATTTCTAGTTTAATTACATCATAACTAGAGAACACAGTGTAAAATTTCAATGTTTTCAAATACATTGGAACTTCTTTATTAGCTCTGTATATGGTCTTTTCGGGTGAACAATCCATGTGCACATGTAAAGAAGAGATTTTCTGCAGCTGTTAAATAAAATGTTCTCTAAACATCAATTAGATTAAGATAGTTGATAATGTCATTCAGATTTTCTATATTTTCCTTGATTTTTTGGTTTACTTGTTCTGTCAGTTACTGGGAATTGGGTGTTAAAATCAGCTATGATTGTGGATTTGTCTATTTCTACCTTTATTTATGTAAGCTTTGTTTCTTATGTTTTGAAGCTCAGTTATTACATATGTACATGTTTTTCATTGATATATCTTCCTGATATATGTGTATGTAAGTATAGAAATGATATATAATGCCATTATAAAGTGTACTTTCTTGCCTCTAATAACACTTGTCATTGAAGTCTTTTGGGTCTGATAATAACAGGGTTATTCTGCTTTTCTTATGCTTATTCTTACATGCTATATCTTTTTAAAATCATTTTAACCTATTATAATTTAGAGTACATCTCTTTTTCGTGTTTTTATTGATATATAATCGTTGTACATATTTTGGGAGTACATGTAATATTTTGCTACATGTATGCAATGTATAATGATCAAATCAGGATAATTGGAAATATTCATTACCTCAAACATTTATCTTTCTTTGTTTTGGGAACATAATTCTTTTCTTCTAGCCATTTTGAAATATACAATAAATTATGGTTAACTATAATCTCCCTACTGGAATGCATCTCTTTTAGACAGTATAGAGTTGATTTTTCTTTTTTAAATTCAGCCTGCTAATCTTTCCCTTTTGGTAAGCATGTTTAGTTCACTCACAGTCCATGTAATTAGTAATATGGTTGTATTTAGGGCCATTAATCTATCATTGTTTTTCTAATTGGATGGGTTGTTTTACTCCGATTCCAAGATTTTCTCTTTATTTTTGGCATTCAGCAGTTTGATTATGATTTTAGGAAGATTTTGTATGTATTCACTTTGGATTTGTTAGGCTTCTTTGACCTATTAGCATTTTCTATTAAATTATTTCTTCAACATTTTTTCTTCTTTTTCTATGGAATTCTAGTGATTCATATCATTTGCTATTGTTTCATAGATCCTAAGGCTCTGTTTATTTTTTCTTTAATGTCTTTTTTCTGTCTTCTCCAAATTTTGTAATTTCAATTAGCTTTTATATGCATCTTTCTTTCATTTTTAATCTATCACTCAGCCTATCTAATACCTTTCAAAAATTTGTTAAAATTTTCAGCTGTAAAATTTCAGTCTTGTTTGTTGAGATTCCTATTTATTCATTGGTATCATATTTGTCTTTAATTCTTGGAAGAATAATGTGTATATATAGCTTAGAAGTCTCCAACTGCTAAATTCAACATCTAGGTCAACTCAAAGTCACTTTTTATTGATTTTGCCTTTTTTTTTTTCTTCTCTTTCTTTTTGATTATAGGTCTCATAGGGCTGTTTGTTTACATGATTGAAAACTGGATATTGTAGATTATGAAATGTAGCAACTCTAAATTCTTTTTTATTCTTCTGAAAATTGTTAATTTTTTTGTTCTAGTAAAAAGTTAACTTGCCCAGAAACAAACTGCAAAGTATCTTCCCTGTGAATACAGCAAGTGATTGCTGTGCCCTATTCTTCTGGTTTCCTATCACTTCTTTTTTTACACATGGCTTCATGTAAGTTTCCCTGATGTTTGTGTAATTTGGTAGTGATGGCAGCAGGAGGCCGTCTGGAGTGGCTGCTGCTATCTCTACGCTGACCGCAGCAGGGAGGCTCGAGTAGTGGTGGCAGGAGCAACTGTGGGAGCAGCAGAGGTGGCGGTGGGTCCCCTGTACCCCACATCTCCGAGGGAGGTACTGCTCTACCTCCGCCCCTGCACGGCCAGGCAGGACCCCCTCCCAGGTCTGGAGCCTCCACCACAGACAGCCTCAACCTCACTCCCGGCTGTGTCCCGGGGTCCCATGAGCACCTGGCCAACGGCATAGCCAGGACTCGCAGGGCTGGCCATGGGAACATTGGGTTCGATTGTGCGGGGTTGGCTGGCTAGGGCTGCCAGGCCACCTGCACCTTGCCTGCCGCCCTGGGGGTCTCCGCCATGGGCCAGGCGAGTTGTCCGCCGGTGGGGGAACAGTGCAGTTAGGCACAGAGGGGCAGGCAGAGGGGGCCTCCAAGGTGGAGCTGGGCCTGGGGCAGTGCCCTGCTTCATAGAG
Source organism: Piliocolobus tephrosceles (assembly GCF_002776525.5). Taxonomy (NCBI): domain Eukaryota; kingdom Metazoa; phylum Chordata; class Mammalia; order Primates; family Cercopithecidae; genus Piliocolobus; species Piliocolobus tephrosceles. Next base: position 59,612,381 of record NC_045441.1, read on the forward strand.
CCAGTGGGGGCCAGGAGCAGGCAGGAGCCCCGCAGCTGCAGCTGCCCAAGTTGTGACAGCAGACCCAGGCATATCTGCACTCTTGGGGGCCTGGAAAGGCCCCCCTTCCCTCTGCGGGCTCAGTGGTGTCTAATCCTGCCGACTGGCCTCTCCCGCCTGTCAGCTCCTGCTCCGATAAGGGAGCAAAGTTGAAGCTGAACCCCTGCGCTTTCCCAACCTGACTGATTTTGTGCATGCACACTCAGGGCAGCGCTGACACATCAGCCTCCTGCTACCTTGGTACCCTCCAGACTTTGGGCACCAATGAACATGGGAGGCAGGCTGAGGTGCTGGCCTGCAGGAGCCCCTTGGCACAAACAGCTTGGGCACCAGGAAGGGTGGCAGGAGGCAGACTCAGGCTCCTGGACAGAAGGGGTTGGGGTTCCTGGTGAAGCGCCACCTTCAAACAAAGGAGAGCCTGGAGCCTGGGGGCTGGGCTGCCAGTCCTGTAGAACAGAGAGGGAACTTGTGGGGTGCCTTTTTCAGCCCACCCATGGCCACCCATGCACCAATCTGCAAGCACTTTCTCCCCTCTGAGGCCCATAAAAGCCCCAGTCTCAGTCAGACTTGAGAAGAGGAGGGAGAGATGATGGGATGACCAGCTGCAGAGAGGAGCTACCCTCTCTGCTAAGAGCTGAAAACTCATTAGAAGGACCTGCCTAACAGAGAGAAGCTACCCTCCCTGCTAAGAGTTGAACACTCCTTGGGACACCCTGGCTTCAGAGAGGAGCTACCCACTGAGGGTCTATTTTGAGCTGTTCTGTTGCTCAATAAAGTTCCTCTTTGTCTTGCTCACCCTCCACTTGTCTGTGTACCTCATTCTTCCTGGATGGAGGACAAGAACTTGGGACCTGCCAAATGGCAGGGCAAAAACAGCAGTAACAAAAACAGGACTGAAATATGCCCCTTGCTTGCCATGTTGTGGGCAAAGCAAAGGAGAAAAGAGGTATGGTCCTTTGGGGAGCCCAGACCTGGGGGCTCCCAGAGCCAGGGCTGTGACTCTGTTTTTGGGGTTCTGTGGTTCCTGGAAGGCTCCAAGCTTCTGGGCACCACCACGTTCCCCAGTGCCAGCTATGGTCCAGCTGCAGCCTCTTGGGGAGCCAGTGCCCATGCTGGCACCTGGAGTGCCTGCCCCACTGCAGCAGCCAGTGTGCCCAGCTATGCACAGTGGCTGGACCCCATGCTCATTCACACACCCTTCACTGCTCTGTGCCTGGTTCATCCTTGGCAGGTCTGGGATCCAGGTCAGTGGTGCCAGTCTGCCAGGCTCAGTGGGTGGAGCAAAACTCAGGCAAAGGCATCACTGGCCACAGAGGTTTCTGGCTGGCAAAGTGACACCCCAAGAACCCTTAACAGTAGTTGGCTAGGGGTTGGGCAGAGATCGAGGCACTTTTGCTTGGGCTTTCTTGATTTTAGGCAAGGAATTTTAAGTTCTTCCACTAATCTTATGCTTTATCCTCTGATATTTCAAGTCTGAATATACTTCAAATATGTAAGCTGTTGGCTTTCTGTGCGTGAGCTATATCATCAGTTAAAAACAAAACAAAAACAAATAGCAAACCCACAGAGCAAGCCCTGTGTGTGTCCATTTTGCAGGAGCCGATTCCTCTCTGGTCCCTGCTTTTTCCCCTCCTCTGGGCCACTTGGGGCAATATTTAATCTATCAGCCAGGGATTTGGGCAGAGTTTATGTAGTCATCTACTCCCTTGCAGGGAGTTGGTTCCAGGACTTCCCTTGGACCAATATTATCTATAGATGCTCATGTCTCTGATATAAAATGACACAGAATTTGCATATAGCCTCCACAGAACTTTCTGTGTTTTTTAATTAATTAATTTATTTTTTGAGACAGGCTCTCACTCTGTCTCCCAGGCTGGAGGGCACTGGCACAATCAGGGCTCACTGCTGCCATGACCTGGGCTCAAGTGATCCTTGTGCTCCAGCCTCCCATGTAGCAGGGACTGTAGGTGTGCACCACTGAGAAGGAGAATAGGGTATGGAGGTAGGGAACCTAAGGCTGATTCATGCTGACTTCCTAGAACTAAATCAAAAGGAAAACTCCAGCCTTCCATGCCCAAGTAACAAAGGAACCAGAGGCTACTCCCTTTGCAACTCCCTCCTTTTTCTGTGTGGCAGATGAGAAATTGAAAGTACATCTGATTGGTCTACTCCCACAACCCATCAGGCTGGTCGTGGGCCAAGTCTTCATTTGCATAGGAGAATAACCTTGTAACTTCACTTCAGCCTCCAATTGATTGATTGTTTTCTGCAACCAGTCAGATGTTTGCATAGGGTGTAACTTTATAACTTCACTTCAGCCTCTGATTGGTCACTTTCTGCAACCAATCAGATTGATCGCAGACCACTACTTCATTTACATAGAGTTTACACCAAGTAAACAATGAGAAAACTCTAGGGGGTATTTAAACCCTAGAAAATTCTGTAACCAGTGCTCTTGACCTGCCTGCTTGAGCCTGCTACCACCCTGTGGAGTGAACTTTTGTTTTCAATAAATCTCTGCTTTTGTTGCTTCATTCTTTCTTTGCTGTGTTTGTGTGTTTTGTCCAATTCTTTGTTCAAAACACCAAGAACCTGGACATCCTCCACTAGTAACACCACCATGCCCAACTAATTTTTGTACATTTTGTAGACTAGGTTTTTCCATATTGCCCACGCTGATCTGGGCTGAAGCAGTTAGCCACTTTAGCCTTCCAAAGTGCTGGGATTATAGGCATGAGCCACTCTGCCTGGTCCTACTTTTTCAATATTTAAATTATTTATAGATTACTTATAATATTTAATCTAGTATTTAAATTAAGTACTATTTACACAATACTTTATTATTTAAATTGTTCTAGAATTATTGTCTAAATAATTATTTTAATTATTGTAGATGATTTATATTGTTAGTATAAATTTATATTTATAAATAAATAATTATTTAAATTTTTAGATTACTTATAATACTTAATATAATGTAAATGCTATGTAAATAGTTGCATTGTTTAGGAAAGAATGACAAGAAAAAAATCTGTACATGTTCAGTACAGATGCAATTTGTTTGAATATTTTTGATTTGCTGTTGGTTACTCCACAGATGCGCAGATCACAGATACAGAGGCCATACTGTAGTTAGAATTTGAGTCTTCATTCATTTGTAGTTCTCCTGCAGCTAGAATCTTTCCTTTAAAATTCTGCTTGTTTTTCCAGCCATGAACTTTGATCTCTGACACCTTCAGCTTGTAAGACTATAATTTCCACTACTCCTGTGTTCCACAACTATGGCTTTGGGGGTTGGCAAGTGCCCACAGGACAGAAAGCCACACACTGAAAATTATTATCCTTCCAATTGCAGATTTTTAAGAATTAACTATTCATTGGCTTCCATTTGCTTTTGGATATTTCCAGCATCTTACATTTTTTTTAATCCTGTTAAAAATTTTTAACGATGGATAGATTCTATAGTCACCATTACTGGAAGTCTAGTAGGTGGTTAATTTTTAAAAATCTGTCTATCCGAGTGCTCTAAATTCCTTTAGATATTGGGGTTTCATTTTTTTAACATTTATTTTAGGTTCAGGGGTACATGTGTAGGTTTGTCATATAGGTAAACTCATGTCATGGGGATTTGTTGTACAGATTACTTTATCACCCGAGTACTAAGCCTAGTGCCCAATAGTAATTTTTTCTGATCCTCTCTCTCTCCTCCCATCCTCCACCCTCAAGTAGGCCCCATTGTCTGTTTCTCCCCTCTTTGTGTCCATGCATTCTCAGCATTTAGCTTCCACTTAATAAGTGAGAACATGGGGTATTTGGTTTTCTGTTCCTGCATTAGTTTGCTAAAGATAATAGCCTCCAGTTCCATCCATGTTCCCAGAAATGACATGGTCTTATTCTTTTTTATGCCTGCATAGTATGGGAAAACACACGATGGGAAAACAGGTTACCTTTTGCTTTTTATTAACAAACAAACCAAATTCTGGCATTGCACAAGAGAATGCATAGGATGAAACATTTTAAAAAGGTTATTTAGAGATATCTCAGAATTAACACTAACCCTCGTGTATACATTACAACCTGACATTATAGGTCTTATAAGAATGCCTATTTTAATGTAATAATTTTAATGTAGATTTTATCAGGAAAATTTACTGCTTGCTATGTTCTATATGATTCCTACTAAGATTATTAGTTTTTATATCAATAGGCTTTAGATATAAAATTATTATTACTTCATAGGGAATACTTTTTTCTTTTAGGAGTTGGGTTTTTGATTATTACAGCGAGAGTAGAAGGTATACTATTCTTTTTGAAATCCCTTCATTTCTTGATATCGTGTTTTCTATTTGTATAGAAATTGCCTGAGCTTTATTAGCAAACAGCCTTGAATGGACTAATAGGACTAGTTATTCATGGCTGAATGCTCTGGCCAGGAAGGCAGGTTATAACAGTCAAGAGTTAGTGCTTCTATAATAGAAAAATTCTTCTGCATTATTCAACTATTATTTCCCAACATGCCAGTCTATAACCATATTAAACCACAAAATTCCAACATTGCTATTGCTTTAGAGTTTTTAATTTTCAGATTGTAAAGCTAGCATTGTATGGAACTATTTCATTTTCAATTTACTGTTCTAAACATCTGGGTATCATCTATTTGAAGTACTTTTGAAACTACTGAAAAAATACTAACTCTCTGCCTCATTCCACCCTGAGATAACAAAGTCGGTTTTGTAAGTTACTGTTACTGAATATAGTATAAGACCCATCTAAAGTCAGGTTAGTTAGGTTGACGTTAATATTGAACAAGCAGCTGCCGTTCATTGTAGTGTATATCTCCTGAATTGTTTTAAAAATTGAAATCCTATGTATGTCTTCTTTTGAAAACTATCTGTTCATGTCCTTTGCTCACTTTGGGGTTGTTTTCTTCTTGTAACTTTTTTTAAGTCCTTTATAGATGCTGGGTAGTAGACCTTTGTCAGATGCAGAGTTTCCAAATATTTTCTCCCATTCTTTAGTTTGTCTGTTTACTCTGTTAATAATTTCTTTTGCTGTGCAGAAGCTCTTAAGTTTAATTAGATCCCGCTTGCCGATGTTTGCTTTTGTTGTAATTGCTTTTGGTGTGTTCATCATGACATGTTTGCCCATTCCTATCTCCAGAATTGTATTGCCTAGGTTGTCTTCCAGGGTTTTCATATTTTTAGGTTTTACATTTAAATCTTTAATCCATCTTTAGTTGATTTTTGTGTATGGTGTAAGGAAGAGGGCCAGCTTCAATTTTCCACATATGGCTAGCCAGTTATCCCAGCACCATTTATCAAATAGAGAGTCTTTTCCCTATTGCTTGTTGTTTTATTTTCTTTGTCAGCTTTGTCGAAGATCAGATGGTTGTAGGTGTGTGGCCTTATTTCAGGGCTGTCTATGTGGTAAAAAGTATATGAAAAAAGGCTCAATATAACAATCATTAGAAAATGCAAATCAAAATCACAAGGAGATACCATCTCACACCACTCAGAATGGCTATTGTTAAATAGTTAAAAAATAACATTTGGAGAAAAGGGAACACTTACACAATGTTGGTGGGAGTGTAAATTAGTTCAACCATTGTGGAAAGCAGTGTGGTAATTCCTTAGAGAGTTAAAAACAGAACTACCATTTGACCCAGCAATCCCATTACTGAGTATATGCCCAGAGGAATATATTCTATCATAAAAACACATGCCTGTGAATGTTTGTTGCAGCACTATTCACAATAGCGAAGACATGGAATAAAGTGCCTGTCATTGACATATTGGATAAAGGAAATGTGGTACATATACAGCATGGAATACTATGCAGCCATAAAAAAGAATAAGACCATGTCATTTGTGGGAACATGCATGGAACTGGAGGCTATTATCTTTAGCAAACTAATGCAGGAACAGAAAACCAAATACCGCATATTCTCACTTATTAAGTGGGAGCTAAATGCTGAGAACGCATGAACACAAAGAGGGGAACAACAGACAATGGGGCCTACTTGAGGGTGGAGGATGGGAGGAGACAGAGGATCAGAAAAAATTACTATTGGGCACTAGGCTTAGTACTCGGGTGATAAAGTAATCTGTACAACAAATCCCCATGACATGAGTTTACCTATATGACAAACCTACACATGTACAACTGAACCTAAAATAAAAGTTAAAAAAATGAAACCCCAAGTATCCTCAAGTTCTCCAGACTTTAGAGGTCACCCCTTTCTTTTAAGACTTACATAACAATAGTTAGAGGTCCAATTTTGTAGGCTATCGAGAAGTATAGATGTCTCCCCAAATGTTTAGGAGGACCCTGGGAGGGGCACAGAGACACAACTCATTGTACCAGTCTTAGAATATGGCTGTACCAGAGACGCTTTAACAATGATTCAAACAGCCGTAGGATAGTCTGCACAAAGCTTTGACTATCTTAGGGAGAAAACCAACACCACAGTTTTGCTCCCAAGCTGTGTCACCTGAGATACTTAGGTTCTTTTCTCATTCACAAAAATATAGAGAAATGGTAGTAAATAAAAGATACCCACTTAATGGGATGATTGTTAAGAAAAAGAGTAATATTATGGTAGGCAGAGAAATAGCTCTTTGTCTAGATACAACCTATCTTAACAAACACTCAAGGAGCCCAAGGACTCTGCTTCACACTTCTGGGGAGAGAAGACACTTAAAAATAGTAAGGTAGGCCAGGCGCGGTGGCTCATGCCTGCAATCCCAGAACTTTGGGAGGCCGAGGCAGGCAGACCACGAGATCAGGAGTTCGAGACCAGCCTGACCAACATGGTGAAACCTCGTTTCTACTAAAAATACAAAAATTAGCCAGGCATGGTGGCACATGCCTGTAATCCCAGCTACTCATGAGGCTGAGGCAGGAGAATCACTTGACCCCAGTAGGTGGAGGCTGCAGTGAGCCGAGATTGCACCACTGCACTCCAGCCTGGGCAACAGAGTGAAACTCTGCCTCGAAAAAAAAAAAACTAACTAATAATAATTCTGATTCAGCAGTTTCCTGAGTGCAGTAGGCGCAGCAGTGCCTTAGATGGGCTTGCTGTGGGATGCGGCCCTGCGTACCATTCCTAGGTCTATAGTCTTTTTCTATAGCTCCTCCAGTGATCTTACAGGACAACTATATGGCATTATAAGTCCCTTTATTTAAACTAAAGGGAAAGGATTCTGTTGTTTACAATAGAGAATTCAGCTCTTTATACTTGTCATTTCTTAGTATATCAGCTGGATCTAATCTGTTATTTGTTTATTACCTTGACAAATACTATTGGAAATCATATGACCAAGTTTGTCAAGGCAATAAGCTTAACACACATATCAGTTTAGAGAAGTTTCATGAACTGGCAGTGTTTCTCTATTTAAGAATAAAGTGCATAGTTTTTGATGGTATTTTGGCACTTAACTTTGAAATAGATTATTAGGGGTGTGGTTCAGAAAACTGATGGTTAAAGATGTCTAGAACAGCAGAAATCACTATAATACAAATTCAATATAGAATAATAAGATATGTACACTGAAATTTTCCAACTCTAAAAGGTAAGGAAGCACTGTAATGAACAGAAAAATTTGAAACATCCAAACACATTCTCCAGGTTGCAAATTTTTCTACATGATTCAAAAAATTTTTCTTACAAAATATATTCTCTTTTGAATAGTTTTTTTTAATATTGTGTGTGGGGTTTTTTTTGTTTTTTTTTTTTGTTTTTTTGTTTTTGAGACAGGGTCTCACCCTGTCACGCAGGCTGGAGTACAGTGGCGTGATCTTGGCTCACTGCAACCTCTACCTCCTGGGCTCAAGCAATCCTCCTGCCTCAGCCTCCCAAGTAACTGTGACTACAGGCATGTGCCACCATGCCCAGATAATTTTTGTATTTTTTTGTAGAGACCGAGTATTGCCATGTTGCCCAGGCTGGTCTTGAACTCCTGGACTCAAGCAATCCACTGGCCCTGGCCTCCCAAAGTGCTAGGATTACAAATGTGAATCATTGCATCCAGCCTTTATATTGTTTGTTACAAACTTCTATGGCACTACCCACAAGGCAAGTTATACATAAATTGGGATGTATATAATGGGGTCAATATTGATGTAAAAGTAATTGCAGTTTTTGCCATTACTTTTAATGGCAAAAATAGTCTGAAGATACAAAACCCCAAATATACTGGTATCAGTAGCTTATTAGAAGATTAGAGCTGTCTAGATTTCTAATTTCTGAATAAATTTGAAAAACAAATATGTAAAAACAGGATATGGGATGAACATTTAATAACTCATTGATAAAGCTGGTAAAGATTGTGTATAAATATTAGTATTAAAAAGGAACAGATAAATAAAAATCTAGGATAAATCAAATCAAATTTTATCCTTTATATCCTTTCTAAATCAAATATTTACCCTATATGTCCTTCCATGTAGGATAAATCCTTTCTATATAGGATAAATCAGATGTAAACCTTATTTTAGTTTTTTTTTAAGTGTGATTAATTTTGATACTACAAAAATACAGGTAGCTATGATTAATCTGTGATGTGTTTAATTATAATATTTATCCTATAGATGATTTTTATTGTTTATTTTTATGTAGATATAACTAAGAATTCTACGAGTATTTTTTCACTCAGTTTTATAAGCATTTTAAAAATTTTTTTACAATTCATATAATTTTATGAGTGTAAACTATTTCCAGTTAACATCCAGTGGTTCAAGTTATTCCCCTATTAGCTATTACCAAAACTTTGAGTTTTCAGTTTCATGATAATATAAATAACTGCTTGACAAACATCTTTGTGCATGCAGTTAATTTTTATATACAGGATTCTTTTCTTAGGAGAGATTCCAGGTTAATTATTAGTAGAATCTCCAGATGAAAATTAGCTAAAAACTTTCTAAAATTAATATTCTAAATTACACGTCACTTGAAGTGAATAAACCAAACCCCAGGAAGTGAAATATGGTTGGTGGATGGGCAATGGTATCTTTAATTTGAAATTTGTAATTACTAGTGACATTGAACAGTTTTCCATATTTTTGTTAATTAGTTGAAGCTTCTCTTTTGAAAGTTATGCTGTTTGTACATTTATCTATTGAGGTATTTTGGTGGTCTTTTACTTTTTTTTTACAAACAAATTTCATAAAAATGACATTTCAACATGTGGCTTTAGACAAGCTTATAGGTAGTTGAGGGAGAGGCAGGTCCCAGAGTCCATGTCACAGCCAGTGTTACGTGTGCTGATTAAAACAGAAGTCAGAGCAGCAGCAGAGACCAAAGAAATAAAGATGCGAGGGACAAAAGCCTATGTCAAAAGGCAGCTTATTGGTATTCTTGTGGTGTCATAAAAGAGTTAGTTGAACTAATTCATATTTTTGGGTGCTTCATCTCGACGTAGCAACATAGTGTAGTAGAAAGAGTGTGAAATTTGAAACACAAAGTGCCAACTATATCTTTTATTCAAGTGCAGAGTTAGCACCAAATGGACGCTGCCATAGTTTACTATCTGTGCTTTTAGAGCGGTGGCCTGAGCTGTACCTGGGTCCATTTGAGCCACAGCTGGTACAGCTGAGGTATGCTGGGCAGGAATGTGTGGAACAGAGACTTGAAGTGACCCCGGACAGCGAGTCTGGAGGTTCTACAGGCACCCTGGGCTCCTCCTTTGAAACCATTCTTCCCTCAAGGACCTGGCATGCTGGGCCCATGATGGAAATGGCAACCTCGAAGATCTTTTAAATTCGTTTGGGGTTACTCTTCCATTGTCTTGATGAATAACATCTGGTTTCCTTAGATCCATACTAATTTCCTTTATCAAACATTCACTTGGCCACACCTTTGTGTTCTCTCCTGAACATGCTTTTTTATTCTATCCATGGCAGAAAACTTTCTAAGTTCTGCTTCCCTTTTGATTATAAATTTCATCTTTAATGTACTTCTCTCTCCTTGCATTTTACTATAAGCAGCCAACAGAAGCCATGCAGCACCCTGAACACTATGTTTAGAGATTTCATCTGTCAAATATCTTAGATCATTGCTCTTAAGCTCTGTCTTCCACAAAGCACTAGGATGTGGGCACAATTCAGCCAAGTTCTTTGCCACTTCGTAAGAAGGATGGCCTTTCTTCCAGTTTCCAATACTCTGTTCCTTATTTCTAAGACTTCATCAGGATGGCCTTCATTTTTATTTTGTTAATTTTTTTGAGACAGGGTCTCACTCCCATTGTCCAGGCTGGAATGCAGTGGTGTGATCTCAGCTCACTGCAGCTTCAACTTCCCAGCTCAGGTGATTCTTCCATCTCAGTCTCCTGAGTAGCTGGGGCTACAGGGTCACGCCACCACACCTGGCTAGTTTTTGTATTTTTAGTAGGGATGAGGTTTCGCCATGTTGCCCTAGGTGGTCTTTAACTTGCGAGCTCGAGTGATTCTGCCTCTCTTGGTCTCCCAAAGTGTTAGAATTATAGGTGTGAGCCAGCATGCCTGGCCCCAGAATGGCCTTCAATGTCAATCTTTCTATCAGTGTTCTGATCACAGCCAGTTAAGTAATCTCAAAGAAGATCCAGACTTTCCCTAAAGCTCTCCTCTTCTTGTTAGTCCTCACTGGACTAGTTCTTCATGACCCAGCCTCTACTCATTTACCAGTTCCAAAGCTGTGTCCACATTCTTACGTATTTGTTACAGCAACACCCCACTCCTCAGTACCAATTTCTGTCTTAGTTAATTGTTATAACAAAAGACATTAAACTGGGTTTAGAAATAATAGAAATTTATTTCTCACAGTTCTGGAGGCTGGGAAGTTCAAGATCAAGGTACCAGCAGATTTGGTGTCTGGTGAAGCCTTGCTCTGCTTCGTGGATGGCACCTTCTTGCTAAATCCTCACATGGTGGAAGCGCAAAAGGGATTAATGCTGTGTCCTCACATGGCAGAAGAGATAAAAGGGACAGAAATGCAAAGAAGCCTAGTTGGTTCTTTCCGGCCATTTCATAAGGTACAAATCTCATCCTAATTACCTCCTAAAGGCCCACTTCTTAATACCGTTACATTGTGAATTAAGTTTTAATATGCATTTTGGAGGGGACACAAACTTTCAAACTACAGTAGTTAGCATGGCCATGTACAGTTGTGCAGGAGTATACTTCGCATGGACTATGATGCCAGCATGATGGTGCTCTCTAGAGCAGGGCGTACGCATCCCGTGCAGTTACATGTGGTGGCCCTAGTGATGCCAAACATAAGAAGAGGACAGAAACAAAATGAAGGATTAGAACCACAAGCAATATCTCAGCAGGGGCTGGAGCTACACATTTGGTAGCATACCTATCCCCCAGGTGCCCTGGTCATAGGATTCTAATTCTCAACATGTCTGATTCACCGCATTTTATCCACACCCCAAAGTCTCGCCAATGTCTAGTAGTGCTAGGTGTTGGCTGATTGTGTTGTCTTGAGACAGCTTCCGTCTCATAGTTGCAACTGAAAGTTGCTATCTGGCACAGCTTTCACACAGTTTTGCCCCTGAACACTTATTGCATCCTATGAGGATTGATAAGCACACAAAGGGAGCAGTCCATCTGATTCTCTGAAAGCCAATTTAGCTAATTTACTTGTTTCCATTAATTATTTAGTTTCAGCTGACTGCTTTTCATTGTCATATCAACTGTAGTTGTTTCTGTACAAAGCTCATAATAGAATTTTGAGTGATGTTCAATTTGTCCTGCCCCAGCTTCTTGTTGCAGCTGAAATCTGAGGGAAAACAGGAAGGGACACAGGCAGAGAAAGGCAAAATGGGGTGGAGGGTTGTGGGGGGAGGCTTACATTAAAATCAAGCATCCTTATAAACTATTTTTCAGTAATACATTTATTTGTAGAGATTAAACCTCCTATTGGCAAATCAGTCATTTGTTAATGGCTTTGGGAAAATTAATTAGAACCAAACAAATATTCATAAAGATTATTGGGGGTTGGTGTTTTCCTTTGTTGGAAAGTCACAAAGCCTTCATTTGGGTTTTGTTGCAGCTTGAATACTCTAAGAGGTCACCAGGAAGCTTCTCAGCCCTGAGACAGAGTGAGTTATTGCAATTTATATGTATGTACATTCTTAACCTTTTATGTCATTAACCAACACAAAATCAGATAAGTGATGGGAAAACATTGATTCCCAAATACATTTCTAAAAAGAAGCATGAAGCTTTCAGGCTTCTTTAGATTGTTAAGGTTTATAACTGCTTATTTCTTCAAATTTCTCATGTGGTGACAGCCGTGCCTTCCCATAATTTAGTTTTGACTCCCAGATTTTTTGAATGTCTGGCTCTATTGTCTGTGAAATGGTTCCTAATGGTGATAGTCAGAGGAGCTTGCTTTCCCTGAATGCTATTAGTGACCTAATAGAGAAGGGCGTGATTTAACTTGCCAGCTAAATGCATAACTGTAGCTGTGTAGAACAAATGAAGAGAGCATATGCTACAAGCTGGTATTCACGTGACCTTTAACATTTCAGTGATGTATGGCTGCTGTGAATGTAACTGAACTACAACCAAGAGAAAAGAATTTATCTTCTCTCTTCAAAGTATCATAATCCTAAAGACATTATCTCACTCAATTTGCTAACAGTAAAAGCTCATAACAGTAAGAACTTGCAAAAGGACGGCAGAATGAGAGTTTTAATGTATTTTGCCAAAGGAAAATTTACCATCTGCCTGTCTTCATGAATCACATATGCTGAGAATAATATTTTAGAAGATACTGACAATAAGACACAGTAATTTGTAAATGAAAATTACTGATGCTACCCTTTTCAAAGCACTCTGTAGAATAAATCAGTACAGCAAACTATAGGATTACAAGTCAAAGACTTGAAATAGGAGAATAATAAACTATATTATTGGCTTTTTATAATTGTAATGAAGATCCCCAATCTTTAAAGTGTAATTACTTTGATTCAAACTTCACTATTTCCAAATGTACCCTTTCAATGTGCCCCTGAGATAGGTAGGCTAGGAAAACACATTATCAAGCCAAGACTGCGGTAAAGTCTTATTTGCAAACATTGTCAGACATGCAATTAAAGATCATAGAAAGATGCCGCTAACTAATCTGATTTCTCAGAAAGCATTCTCTATAGCACAAATCATGAAGTTGTCATTAATGGAAAACTCCCAATTTCTGTGACTTGAATTTGAAAAAAAAAAAAAAAAAAAAAAAAAACCCCCAAATTTTGTAAATTAAATTAAAAAAAAAAAAAAAAAAAAAAAAAAAGCCCTCCAAATTTCAATGTGTACAGTTAACTGAAAAATCATGATTAAATCAAAAAGCATGATTTTAACTCTTTAAAAAAGCAAAACATATCTGAAAATTGTACAAACTTAGTCATAAATTTGGGAATAACCAATACTTTTTTAGCAGTGGTCTTGTAATATTCTTGATTAATCATATGTATATCGTAAATTTAGAATGAAAATTTTTCAGTTAATAAAACTTAGAAAATTAGTATTCTCTCAAAGATTGGTTTTGGAAAGTGTATAAAAAATAAATAAAATAAGAGGTTTGTATAAACAGTGAGCTCTCTTCTCTCATAAACCAGGTGATTTTAGCTTGAATTAATGTGGCTAAATTAAGAGAAACCAAATTAAGATAATTTTCTATTCTTTCACTATGTTTGTGGTGATACTGATACTATGACACTTTCTTGTTGGCTTAAACGATCTTAAAGATGATTTTCTAATGACAGATGTATTACATGAAAGAAAAGTCTGTGATCAGTAAGGAGGACAAGGACCATGACAATCTCTATTTCCAAAACAAGAAGTATATATTTTTCTTCTCTGAAAACAGAGTAAAAAGGAAGCTTTTGCAAAAGAAAATATATATCTTGGCAGTATTTATGCATTTTTTTCATAATCTATAAAACTGAGTTAAAAAATATAGCAGTGTATTAATTATATATATTTATCTCTTAAATCTGGCAAAGACAAGCCTTGCAGTTTCATAATGATCACAATAATATATGATTGAATATATGGTATATATAGTCATATACTGTAAGTAATATAAATATAGTTTCTTTCTAAAGGAAGTCATTTGCATGACAATTAAGTGGCATGGGGGGCTACTTTAGAGATAATCTCAAGTGACAAAGTACATTCTTATTTAAATTCAATTTTTTACAATCTTTGATTTAAGGAGGAAAGATACTTAAGAACACCTGTTGTAGAACCAAATCAATATGAATTCCAAGCTGTTAGAAATTCCAGAAGATATTAAAGTTTCTTGGCAGAGTTTTTGGAAGCTTCCAGAAAAAACAAAATATTGGGACAGCATTGTTTGCAGAGAAGAATATAACTCTCAAACTATTGCCTGAAATGATAATTTTTTTAAAAATTGTAGGAATAGAGCTGTAGGCAGAAGACATTTGAACATTTTACTAACCATTTTCATTTTGCTTGTTTTTAGTGAGTGTGGAAATACGACCACAAAATTAATTTAGGAATAAGCTTTTCAAGCATAAGTAAGTTGTAGATTAAATCCTCAGTCTGGTGGATTATTTGTATTTATCTAAATCTGCAATGAAAAATAGTAGATTAAATACAGACGGAACACTATTTTGGGGTTAATTTGGCATATGACAAATCCTTAAAGAAAGATGAAGGAAGAACAAAGTGAAAATATTGTAACCCAATATATTGTGGCAAATACAAGCTATTTATGATTTGAACATTAGAAAGCATCACAAATTGTTCCATTTTAAGCTTGTAAAATATGTATTAACTGTTTCAGAGTAATAAGATGGATTCTTATTTGAGTCTGCATAATAATAAACTATTTTACTCAATAGTAATGCATAACACAATATTTAAACTTTAGGTGAAACGTAAAGTAATATTTTGATGAACCCATAAAAAACTTGAAGGGAAATAAAGTATTTGAGTATTTTTATAACTTTGAGGGTGGAGAAGACACACAAAGGAAGAAATGCTTAAAGCAAACACAAATAGATGTGGCAACATGGAATATTTGGTCTTTTACATGTCAAAACTTTAAAACAAACAACTAATTGAGGGAGATAAAGAACATAGAATCATGCTACCAAATCAGTAAAATGAACACCCTCAACTAGAGTGGGCAATAGATAGTTTACAAAAAAAGAAATGTAAATGACTAATAAACATAGAAATCCATTTAATGCCATAATAATTACCAAAATACAAATTAATACATCTCTAAGTTATATTTTTCTCCTACTACATCAGCAAACTTTGTGTTTTTTTAATGAAATGATTTTTAGTGTTGGTGAAGGTGAGGAGAAAGAGGCTGTTTTTTATTTCATGGTAGCAATTTTTTTTTTTTTTTTTGAGACGGAGTCTCGCTCTGTGCCCCAGGCTGGAGTGCAGTGGCACAGTCTCGGCTCACTGCAAGCTCCGCCTCCAAGGTTCACGCCATTCTCCTGCCTCAGCCTCCTGAGTAGCTGGGACTACAGGTGCCCGCCACCGCGCCCGGCTAATGTTTTGTATTTTTAGTAGAGATGGGGTTTCACCGTGTTAGCCAGGATGGTCTCGATCTCCTGACCTCGTGATCCACCCGTCTCAGCCTCCCAAAGTGCTGGGATTACAGGCGTGAGCCACCGCGCCCGGCCGGTAGCGATGTTAAAAAATAAAAATGTCTCTGGAGAACAATTTGGCTATGTATATTAAATATATATTATATCAAGTTATTGGGCAAGAAAATTCCACTTCTATTAATTCAGATGAAGGAAATGATTATAGATACAAATCGAGATATACATTGAGATTTGTGTGCAATGATGTTCTTTGTATTCCTGCTTTGTCCTACATTAACAGTCACATTATCATGCAGAATTCTGTGATAGGCAATGAGGCATTCGGGAAGTATATAGCATTTGGCTGAAACATTATGAATAGAGAAGGTATCTCCAAATCCTGAAGGAAAATCTATTTCTGTTAAGTTTTTTTTTTCTTTTTAAATAATAAAAGGGAGCTCATGTAATCAAACCTGCCCCCAGTGACTAATTTGTTCTCCTAAATGCAATACATTACCAAAGCCTCAGAGTTGATTATTCAGGATACAGTTTACATGCCTGAGAGTGACAGCAACTAGCTTGACCTTGGTGAGTCAAAATTAATGATTTTAAGCCCATGCATGACCTCTATTGTGGCAATCTGGTCACTTTGTTCATGAATTCCATTTTATAAGAAGACGTTGGCTGGGAAAAGAACTTGACATCTACAAGGTGAGTCATTTTATCTACCTAATTAATCAATTAATGGGTACTCTTCTTGTTGCCGTAATCATATGTGACATGAATATTCTTGCATTGTGTCCATCATGCCTACTATCAGTTCTCCAGTTGTGTTTTCTCCAGGTCTCTGACTATTCATCTCAACCATTAGCCATGGCCAATGCCAATGCTGTATCTCATAAATTTTGATGTTTTATTTTTTTCTTTTTTTTTGTAGAGACAGGGTTCTGTCATATCACCCAGGTTGGTCTTGAACTCCTGGACTCAAGCAATCTGCCTGCCTCAGTCTCCCAAAGTACTGAGATTACAGGCATGAGCCACCCTACTCAGTTATGTTTTTATTCTCATCCAATTGAAGATGTTTTCTCATTTTCCTTGTGATTTCTTCTTTGACCTATGAGTTATTTAGAAACATAATGTTTATTTTTTAATTATCTGGTGATTTCTCAGAATTCCATTGTGTTTAGAGAATGCACTTGGCATGATATCAAGTGTTTAAAATGAATTGAGATGTGTTTTACAGCTTAGCATATGTTTCGTGTATGCTTGGAAAGTGTGCATTGTATTGTTGAATGACACGTTCTATACTTACCAGTAAGATTAATTTGTTTGATAGTGTTGTTTAAGTAAGTCTTTTTACCCTTACTGATTTTCTTTCCATTGTTCTCTCAAATACAAGAGATGAATATTGAAATCTCCAACTAAAATTGTTGAATTATCTATTTCTCCTTTCAATTCTGTAAGTTTTTGCTTTATGTATTTTAGGGCTCTGTTGTTAGGCACATATACGTTTATAATTTTTTATATCTTTCTGAGGCAATAACCTTTTATAATTATGAAATGTCTCCCTTTGTGTTTAGATATAGTCCTTGTCTTAAAGTCTGTCTTTTTATGACATTATAGCCACTTCTATACTATTACTGTTTGCATGGTCCTTTAATTTCTTTTTTTTTTTTTTTTTTTTTGAGATGGAGTCTCGCTCTGTTGCCTGGGCTGGAGTGCAGTGGTGCGATCTTGGCTCACTGCAAGCTCCGCCTCCAGGGTTCATGCCATTCTCCTGCCTCGGCCTCCCGAGTAGCTAGGATTACAGGTGCCCGCCACCACGCCTGGCTAATTTTTTTGTATTTTTAGTAGAGACAGGGTTTCACCATGTTAGCCAGGATGGTCTCAATCTCCTGACCTCATGATCTGCCTGCCTTGGCCTCCCAAAGTGCTGGGATTACAGGTGTGAGCCACTGCGCCCACCTGGTCTTTTAATTTCAATCTACTTGTGTCTTTCCATCTGAAGTGTGCCTCAATCCATTCCAATTTTTCTGTAAAATTATTTTTAAAAAATTAAAAGAAAAAATATTGTAAAAAATAAAGTGTAAAGAGCATATAATTGAAGCTCTCTTTTAAATCTAGCTTGACAGTCTCTGACTTTTGATTGAAACATTTAGCTCATTCAAATTCAATGTAATTATTCAACATGGTTGGATTTATACCTGTAATTTTGCCAGTGTTTTTTGTGTGTCTTATGCCTTTTTGTTCCTGTGTTCCCCCTTACTTATTTAAAAAAAAAAAAAAATTTATCAGGCCATTTTACTTTCTTCATGAAATTTTTAGCTATATTTTTTGTTATTTGTGGGTCTGTGTGTATATATTTATGTGTATATATGGTTGTTCTAGGTATTGACATATGTGACTTAATCTTGTCATGATTTATTTTAGCTTAATATTGACTTATTTTCAGTAAATATAGTAAATTTATTCCAATATACATTCGATATTTGAACAACATGGGTTTGAACTGCATGGGTCCACATATACATAATTTTTTTTCAACCAACACAGATAGAAAATACAGTATTCATGGGATGTGAAACTCACATAAATGGAGAACTGACATTTTGTTTTCACAGGTTCCAGAGGGTCGACTGTGGGACTTGAGTATGTGTGGATTTTGGTATATGCATGAGATCCTGGAACCAATCCCCCAAGTAGGCTCACAGATAACTGTAGTTCCATTAACTTTTCTTACCTTTGTGCTATTATTATCATATATATTACATGTATACATATCATAAATTGGACAATATAGTCTTAGAGTTATTGCTTTATGCAATCTGATGGATTTAAAAAATATTAAGAGAAAAGAGGATATACATATATACAGTTTTAAAAATCCATTACTTATTCACCATTTTGATGCTCTTCCAAGTTACCATTTGGTATCATTTTGTTTTAGACTGAAGGCTTCATTTTGTATTTCTTATAGGGAAGATCAATGAATTCTCTCAAATTTTGTTTACCTGGGGGTGTCTTTATTTCATCTTCATTTCTGAAAGATAGTTTTCTTTGATATAGAATTCTTGGTTGACACTGTGTAGTTCGGTATTTTGAATATCCTATTCAACTATCTCCGGATTTCCATCATTTCTGATGTCAACTGTTAATTGTATTGTTTCCTATATTTGATGCATTGTTTTTCTATTGTTGCCTTCAAGATTTTCTCTTTGTCCTTCAGCAGTCTGACTATGGTATGTCTGTGTTCACATCACTTTGTGTTTATCCTTCTTGGGACTCTTAGAATTTGTATAATTTGTTGGTTAATATGTTTCAAAAAGTTGGGGAATTCTCAGACATTATTTCTTCAAATATATTTTTAGATTTTTTTTCTGTTTTCTGTTTCTTAAACTTTCATTATAAATATATATATATATAGTAATGCTTGATATTGTCCTAAAGATTTGTGACACCTTCTTTTTCTTACTTCCTCAGATTGGATAATTCCTATTGATTTACCTTCAAATTCATTTATTCTTTCTTCTGCCATCTTAAATCTGCTGTTGAACTCATTCTAGTAAATTTGCTATTTTTCTTATTGCATTTTTCAACTCTCAAATTTCCATTTTTACAAGTTTCTATTTAATGAGGTTTCTCATTCATTGGTTTACTGTCAACATATTTTTCTTTAATTCTGTGAACATATTTATAATAGCTCCACTGAAGTATTTTTCTGATAATTTTGGAGTCTGGGCTCATTCACAGTTAATTTCTATTGATTGTTTTTTCCCCCTTGTGTATAGGTCACATCCTCCTGTTTCTTTTTATGACTAGCAATTTTTGGTTGAAAAGTTGATATTTTAGATATTATATTATCAAAGCTATTCTGAGTTTGTTTGTTTGATTTGTTTTGAGTCAGGGTCTCACTTTGTCACCCAGGCTGAAGTGCAGTGGTGCAATCACAAGCTTACTACAGCCTCTACCTCCTGGGTTCAAGCAATCCCCCTACCTCAGCTTCCCCAGCAGCTGGGACTATAGGCATTACCACACCTCACAAATATTAATTTTTTTTTTTTTTTTTTTTTTAGTGACAGGATCTCACCATGTTGCCCAGGCTGATCTCAAGCTCCTGGGCTCAGGCAATCTTCCTGCCTCCACCCCACTAAGTGTTGGGATTATAAACGTGAGCCAACACACCTAGACTGAGTTTTTGAGGGGAGGTTGTTGTTGTTGTTGTTTCTACAGACAGAGTCTTGCCATGTTGACCAGACTGGTTTCAAACTCCTGGCCTCAAGCGCTCTTTCTGCTTCAGTCTCCCAAAATATTGGGATTACAGTTATGACCCTGGCAGTGTTAATTATTTTTAATAAAGTTCCTAGGTTTAAAAGCAGAATGTGCCTCTCCCATATTATTCATTTGCTCATGTCTTTTAGGTGTTTCTATTCCTGGTTTTTTTTTTTTTTTTTTTTTTGCCTGACTTTCTAGAAGTTAGCACCGTGTCTACATCATGCTTGTCCAACCTGTGGTCCATGGGCCACATGAGGCCCAGGATGACTTTGAATGCAGCCCAAGAAAAATCTGTAAACTTTCTTAAAAAGTTACGGGAATTGTGTGATTTTTTAAAAAAACTCATCAGCTCTTATTCGTATTTTGTGTGTGGCCGGAGACAATTATTTTCTAGTGTGGCCCAGGGAAACCAAAAGATTGGACATCCCTGGTCTATATAATTTAGTTTAGTGGTCAGCCACCAATTTGGTAGAGTTGTGCTTAAACACCTCAAGGCCCATAAGGCTTCCATCTTATATTGAAGTGACATTGTGTGAATGGGGGAACACTTAAATTTGCGTCCAGTTCTCAACTACCCCTTTGCTTGTGCTTTTTGCCAGCCCTTCTCAAGTCTCTCCATACATGAATAGTATCCTACTGGTCTAGGAATCTGTGAGGAGTTTTTCTCAGTTCATCAATGTTTCTCTTATTTCCAGGATCTCCCTGGTAAGTTCTGGTTAGTCAATCACTCACCCCAATTAGGATTGCAACCTCGGTCTAGTAACACTATGGGTTTTCCCCTGTCCATCCCTATCCCAAATCACCACTTATAGCTAGAAAAACTATGCTCTTTTTGTCCCTTAATCTGAATCACACTGAATTCTCTCTGGCATCAAACCTCCTGGTTTTCATGGCCTGCCCCAGCTGGTCATGTTTCATTCATATTAACCAAGCCAGTCACAAAAGAACACATAGTATATGACTCCAATCATATAAAAGTACAGAATAGAGAAATCTATAGACACAGAAAGTAGGCTAGAGGTTGTTTAAGGTTGAGGGAAGGTTGGGATATGACAGGTGGGTGTGGGAGTGATAGTTAAAGGGTACAGCATTTCTCTTTGAAATGAGAAAAATATTTCAAAATTGACTGTGGTGATGATTGCACATATCCATGAACATTAAAAACTACTTAATTGTCCACGTGAAATGTGTGAGTTATATGGTATGTAAATTAATTATATGTCAATGACAATTTTTTTTAAAAAGGAACATAGAGTTGTGGCCAAGAGCTATTCAAGGCAAAACAAACAAACAAACAAACAGAAACACACAAAAAAACATGAACAGAATATAGTCTAATCAGGCAGTGAAGATATTTGCAGAATCCAAATAAAGGCAGAAGGAAATTGTTTACTAACAAACATCAGGTGCTAAAATGAGAAGATATTATGAATGAATGAAAGATGAGTTAATTATTTAAGGTATAAAAATTCAGGAGGCATAGGTTACCAAACTATACTCCAGCTATATGGTATGGACTTGGGGTTTCTTGTTGACACTAGACCTTTAAAAACAGTTCATTAGGACAGGTGCAGTGCCTCATGCCTGTAATCCTAGCACTTGCTGAGGCTGAGGTGGTCAGATCACTTAAGGTCAGGAGTTTGAGACCAGCATGGCCAGCATGGTGAAACCCTGTCTCTACTAAAAATACAAAAATTGGCCGAGCATGGAGGCGGACACCTGTAGTTCCAGCTACTCAGGAGGATGAGGCAGGAGAATCACTTGAACCTGGGAGGCAGAGATTGCAGTGAGTTGAGTGGCGCCACTGTACTCCAACCTGGGTGACAGAGTGAGACGCCATCTCGAAAACAAACAAACAAACAAAAAACCAAAACCAAAAACAAAAGATAGTTCATGATATTCAAGTAACTCAGATAAGCATATCTTAGACTAACATAACTCTTGTCTCAGTCTTAAAACTGTCAATAATGAGTAGCCATATCTTGGTCCCTCATCTCCAGTTCCAGAAATGTTTTCCACATTTCATGACAAATCTGTTTCATTAATGAAATGATTTTCCAGAGAAGATTAAGAAATTAATATGGAGATAATAGAATAGAGTGTGACATTTAGGTATTAAAGTCAAAAGGATCAAGGTTGTTATAATTTGAAAATGTTTTAAAAGTCTTATACATTTTCAGCAGAAAGGTGTAAGAAAATTTTATTTAGCATACAAATAGTACCCAAATGTTTGAGACAACTTAAAATTTTTATTTGTAAATTTAGCTTATTTATAAGAGGAAGATTTGCTTAAGTTTGTAACTTTGTCTTATCATATATTTGCAGTACTTAAAAAGAAAGTGTTCTGGTGAAACCCCATCTCTACCAAAAATGCAAAAATTAGTTGGGCACAGTGGCATGCACCTGTAGTCCCAGCTACTCTGGAGGCTAAGGCAGGAGAAGTGCTTGAGCCTGGGAAGCAGAGGTTGCAGTGAGCTGAGATTGTGCCATTGTACTCCAGCCTGGGCAACAGAGCCAGACCCTGTCTCAAAAATAATAAAATAAAATAAATAAAAAATAAGAAAAGAGAAAATGTTCAAACTATATATAGTTAAAAATCTTTAGCTAATTTAATTAACAAAGTTTATAAGTGGGTTGATTATGTCGTGGGATTTTGCTCTATTCAATTTGAATTAATGAAACATTGACCAATGATCAAGTGAAAGTAATTTTATACAATTTTTTTACATAGAATTTTTATATTTGATCACACATATAACTAGTGAAACTAAGACATTTAGAAGAGTAGGATTTAGCCAAGGTGGTTATGTGGCCAAATTAGAGGTTTTTTTTCAATGGCAGTGACCAAAAAGGCAGTGCAGCCTTGGAACATTGTCACCATGTTTTTAACTTTGGGAAGAGAGAGGTAAGGATCAGGAGAGTTAACAGCCTGTGCTCTGGAGATAGATTGCATAAAGCCAGTTTAATGACATTGGGCAAGTCAACTGATGTTTCTACACTTCAGTGTCTAGATCTGTAAAATGAAAGCAATAATGATCCCTGCTTCATGAGATTGTTATGACGATCTAATGGACCAAGGCTCTCAAAGTATTTAGTAAAATGTCTGTAAATAGTAAACACTCACTGAAGTTTACTTGTTATTAGTAAAGAAAATAGGCCAGGCGTGATGCTCATGCCTATAATCCTAGCTAATGCCAGCCCCAGCAGCACTTTGGGAGGGTGAGGCGGGAGGATGGCTTAAGGCCAGGAGTTAGAGACTAGTCTGGACAACATAGCAAAACTCATCTCTACCAAAAAAAAAAGTGCTCTTTCATTTGTCTTTTGAAAATTTCATATTAACCATAGCTCTGAATTCTGAAAAGTATAAAAAGGAATATATCAGAATCTTAAGGGAGTAAACTAAAGTACTAACCCAACAATAGAATGTGTGTTTTCCAGAGGACGTTATGGCAGGGGTCAGATGTTCAAGATGTCTTTCAATTTAGATATTGCATGTACTGTGATGTAACATCCTACCTACTATCTTCTTCATATCCTGAAATTTGAGATAGCAGATTACATGAATCCCAATCCTTACAGTGCTACTTTCTAGCTATGTGACATTTATGGGTTAAATTGTGTCCCCTCAAAAAGATATATTCAAGTTCTAACCCCCATTTTCTTAGAATGTGACCTTATTTGGGGATTTGGTAGTTATAGATGTAATTAGTTAAGATGATGTCATACTGGAGTAGGTTGGGGTTTCAATCCAATATGATTGGTATCCTTATAAGAAGATGATCATGAAAAGACACAGAGACACATAGGCAGAAAACCGTGAGAAGACACTAGGTTGGAACAAGGAGGAGGAGTGGAGTGATGCATATACAGCCAGGGAACATCTGGGGTTACCAGGAACCAGGAAGAGGCAAAGAAGGACTCCCCTACAGCAGGGGTCCCCAACCCCCAGGCCACAGACCAGAGCACAAACCCCATTGTGAACAATGCATGGGAGGGATCTAGGTTGCACACTCCTTATGAAAATCTAATGCCTTATGATCTGTTACTGTTTCCCATCAACTGCAGATGGGACCATCTAGTTGCAGGAAAGCAAGCTAAGGAATCCCATTGATTCTACATTATGGTGAGTTGTATAATTATTTTATTATATATTACACTGTAATAATAATAGAAATAAAGTACACAATAAATGTAATGAACTTGAATCACCCTGAAACCATCCCTCCACTGTCTGGTCCATGGAAAAATTGGCTTCCACAAAACTGGTTGCTGGTGTCAAGAAGGTTGGGAACCACTCCCCTACAAGTTTCAGAGAAGTATGGCACTACTGACACCTTGATTTTGGATTTTCAGCACGCAAAATTTTGAGACAATAAATTTCTGTTGTCTTAAGCACCAAGTTTGTGGCACTGGGTGCCTAATAGGAAAACTAACACTAGGAAATGAAGACAGTGACCTTGATCAATTAGTTCACTGTGCCTCAGTTTTCTCATGTTCAAAATGGGAATAATAATTCTGCCTACATCATAAGGTTGAATGATTATATGAAGTAACCAATGTAAGCAGTTAATATATTCTTTATTTTTCCAAAACTGGATGTTTAATGATTGTTGACTTACAAAAACACTGACATGAAGGTCAGACTATATTTCTGAGTATCAGCCTAGTACCCACAGCTCTTAGAAGCATTTGTTATCACCTGAGGGATTCTTCTTGCTTGCTGCACAGACAAAATCAATTCACTGAGACTGGTATTGCAGTAAAGAAAGAGTTTAAATAATGCAGTACTGGCCAAGTGGAATGATTGGAGTTATTACTCAAATCAGTCTCCTTTGAACTCAGGTGTTAGGAGTTTCCTGGATAATTTTGGAGGATGGGAGTTAGGGAACAGGTGCTACTGATTGACTGGGGGTGAAATTATGGGGGTGTGGAAAATGATCCTTGAGTGTTGAGTCAGCATCTGGGTGGGGGACCACAGAGCCATTTGAACCATAAGTCACAGGTCTAGGTAGGGTCAGTTTCTAGAGTGCAACAGTCTGAAAAAAAATCTGAAAAGCTCAATCTTAGGTTCTGCAATAGTGATGCTATCTATGGGAGCAATTGGGGAAGTCACAAAAGTTGGGATCTCTAGACACATGACTCCTGAGCAGTAAGGGATTATAGAAACAATGCCTACATCTTTGCAGAATTCAGATTCCTCTTGTAATCCTAATCTCTGTCCTTTCATTAGTTGTACAGAGGTGGTGTCTAAACAAAGAGAGGAGCAGTTTCAGGGAGGGACTGTTATCCTTGCTTTAAAAATTAAACTAAATTCCTCCCATGGTTAGTTTGGCCTATGCCCAGGAATGAGTGAAGACAGCCCACTTGTGAGGCTAGAGCAACATGGAGTCAGCCATGCTAGACTTCTCTTGCTGTCATAATGTTTCCAAAGGTGGTGTCACTGTCAAAACAACATTGATAATAATAGAGTAACATCTTGTGATTATGTGAATCAGGATATTTTGTAATTAGTTATTGACTTTCATTTTCTGTCCAGTTTGCATTCTCAAATCGGGATGGATAAAGCAGGAAACTCGATTTTAGGAAATGGCAGAAAAAGGAAAGACTTGTAGCTGCAATATTTTTCTTCCTCAATCTCCCCAATCACACATGTGAATTGAGACTCAGCCAATGAGGAGATTCTTGGAACTGTTGCTTGAGTCCTGGAAGTCCCAAGGAGCCATGAGAGCCGGAAATTTTCCTGTTGATATTTAGGCCAGATCAGACCACTAGGTTGATGGCACCAGTATAAGTGGCACCATATAACAGCTGGGGCCAGTACAGTGTTGATTCATACAGCTGGACCCCAACAACTAGGTATTTGCTATGTGGGCAGGCCTGCCTGGTTATTCTCTTGGAATAAGGTACCTCTGGATTTTATACAATTTGAACTTTTGGACTCCTCTTGTCATTTAATGTTTAGCAAAAATCCACCAGTATATTAAAAGCCTTGAATAGATATTTTCAGTGTATTAATCATTTTATCAAATGAGTTTGGAAATACCTTGTGTGAGTCATTTAGTTGATACCTCTCTATTTCAAAACAGAAGCCAATTATGCAGCTTAGCGATATGAATACCGGTATGTGTGCAGTTCTTTTCTTTAAATATCAATAGATATGCATATTGCACTCAGAATTAGAAAGATTGACATGGGACTTTTTTTTCCCCAAGGAAAATGAAATGCAAATAAATGGTCCATTAGCACACAGATTAGTGCTTCTGATTCATGCAGTGTTTCCACCTGCTTAGATATTGTGCTCTCTAAGATGAATCATCCAGTTATTTGATAGATTTCCTTTTCCTCCCCAAACTTTCCTGGCTCTTTGGACATAACAAGATCTAGGCTTATAGGGAAACGTTTGACTTGGAACTTAATTCTTAAGGAGCAAATTAGCTAGATTATATGTTGCTAAAATAAGACAAATTAAGAGTGACTTGAATCTCCACCCAAGTGGCAGAATTAGAAGAAGGATAAATAAGTGATCAGGCTACTCTAATTTCTGGAGGCAGGAACCATAAATGATTAGATGGAGACAATCTAATCAGTGAGGAAGTCTCTGTACCTGTCTCCTAATGCTCTCAGATCCCTTTTATTTTCCAGAGTCATAGAGATTAAAGGCACTTAGCACAAACTCAGGAGTTCTAATTTTAGCCATGTGATTGGTATTAGAATCCTGAAGACTGAGAGTCTATTCTTACATGGCTGAGAAATTGAAAGGATCAGCAAAATAAATCACTAGCAACTGAAAACATGTGTGCTTAAGTTAGGGCCTGGAATCTCATTGATCGCATTCCTCATAGAAGGCTTCATTTGTTGAACTTCACATTCTTGCATTCTACTAAAATATAAAGTGGTGTGCAAATGACATTTCACAGTAATACCAAGGGCTTGCTCCTTTCCTTTGATATCCTTTGAGCCAAAGGACATTCTCTAAGATTCACTGAGACACAAGTGGGAGAGGGCAAGACTAACCCCTGGTAGGGCTGCTGCTTCTAGCCTGCCAAACAATAAGGCAGAATGTTTAGAAAAGCATTTTCTAAACATTTCTTTTCAAAACTTCTAGGATCATTTTGTAGTTTGATGCACTACTTGACTTTTCACTTATCCCTACATTGTGGTGATTAGTCGTTGTGCTAGCAGAGCAAGACAATGGTACATTCTTTAAACTAGAAGTTCACATTCACATGCATATTTCCAATAGCACATGTCATTCTTAAAACCCAGAGTCTACATACGTTCCAATTGACATTATGGTCTTTACACAAAGGGGACAGCTGGTTATCTGTATACAGTGTGGGAGGCATCTTTACTCAAATATTTATTAAAATTTTTAATTTTTTAATTCAGTGGCTTCAGGAGTACAAGTGATTTTTGATTACATGGATTAACTATGTAGTGGTGAAGTCTGGGATTTTAGTGCACCCATCACTTGAATGGTATACATTGTACCCAATGAGTAGTTTTTCTTCCCTCACCCTCCTCCCACCCTTCCCCATTTTGGGTGTCTGATGTCCATTATATCATACTATAGGTGTTTGCATAGCCATATTCACTCAGATATTTAAAAATAATTTCATGATTTGGAAAAGCAATGTGAAGCGTGAACATTATGAAATTGCTAACATCGATTGTATTTGACCTAAAAAATGGTAATACATATGGTTCAAATGAATATTATTCCAAAGTTGGGAGTGGAGAGAGAGGTTTATTTGCTGACTGTTTTTTCTTTTTCATTCTGAGAACATATAAGCAAAGTGAATGAAATGTTCAGTTTGGTTCAGGAACACATTTTTGATCCTCAACATGAAGGTGTTTAATCTCTCTACCTCAATTAAAACTATTTAATAACTTCTATTCTGTTTTAGATGTATTTCTAATTCCTACCTAAACAAACCAGAAACCTAATTTATACTACTTGCTGTGGCATGATCACGGCTCACTGCAACCTCTACCTCCCAGGCTCAAGCCACCCTCCCATTTCAGCCTCCTGAGTAGCTGGGACTACAGGCGTGCACCTCCATGCCTGGCTAACATTTGAAAGTTTTTGTAGAGATGGGGTTTCCTCATGGTGCCCAGGTTGGTCTCTAGCTGCTGAGGTCAAGTGATCTGCCCGCCTCAGCCTCTGGAAGTGTTGGGATTACAGGCATGAGCCACCATGTCCGGTCCTCCTTTTTAATCTTAGGTCATCTTTCTGTTTGGTTTTAGAGGCTCTGAATACACTGAAGGAAGGCGAACCAATATGTTTGAAAAGAAATATTCTGCTTACATCTACATATTGAAGTAACCTATTTAAATTGATCACAGATTAAAGGGGAAGAAAAGCCAGATAATTTGTGCTTTTCTCTCTGTGGTCCTTCTGCCACTGCAGAATGTAGGAATGTGTACTTTTCTCATCTCTTTGAACTCAGCAAATGCCCAACGGGTCAGCCTTGAAAAAGGAGGCAGGCTTTCCTTAGTGTCATTTTGCTAAAGGAATTGCAGAAATCTTCTGGGAGGTGACACGCTTTGGGGTTCTTTAACACCCACATTAATAATAAAAGATGGCATCTGCCATCTAAAGGACTCCTGTGAAGGATACATTTCTGGATTAAAATTAAATTCCATCTAATCTTTTAGTTAGCTCCATTCCCCCCAGAGACTGTCTCCAATAAAAAAGCATTGGATTTGCTAAAGCTGTATAGCATTTTCTTGCTGACAGCTAAAATTAGGACTTTCTGGGCAGAGTGAGGGGAAGCCAGCAGGAGGAAAAAAAAAAAAAAAAAAAGGTGAAATTTCAGATGCCCTTTGGGAACTTGTTCAAATTTGTTGTAGTGTATCAGACTTTTTTCCTTTTACTTTGTCTTTCAAGTCAACTGGAATCAGAATTTGCAGTTTTTTCAGTATTATTGTTTTAAAGCAGACTAATTTCCATGTGTCTCTTTGTGACAAAATAGAGAATGTATTTATGGGAATATTAACTTTGGAATTTTCAATTGGAGTATTAGGAAAAAAAACCTGAAAGTTCAACTGGGTTGATGCCTTTGTCTTCCCTATAATTTCCAAAGAAAGTGTTCATTTTTTATTTTGGCCTTCTTTATGGGCTTTTCTTTTCAGTTTGTACCTGTTGAGGTATTTTACAGCATGGAATGGTTGTAAGTAGGATTTAGCCATTTGAAGAACAGTAGATATTAGCTATAGTAGTAATTGGATTTTTCTACTTACACAATAATATTAATTCAATGATTTTAAAGCACACTCTAGCTAGTTTTGTTTACAAGTACTAGTGTCTATTTTAATGATGACAGAAACCGATGGAGAAGTTAGACATCTTCCCTAGGGTTTCAAGTACAATCATTGATTGTTACAGAAATGAAATTTGAAAGGCAAATGATTCTAAAAGGCTGTATACTCCCAAATATACTCAGAAAATAATAGGATTTAAAGACTTTTAAATGTTGAATGGCAAAAGTCCAGATAGAGTCAGCATTTCAATTTCTTCTACAATATCCTGGTCTAGTGTTTGTCTTACTGTTACTGATACATTTGCTTTTGGGGCAGGCTATTCTATATAGTGAACCAAAACACAAAAGACAAAAGCATTGCAATCACATACACAAATAACTGCACAAGTGATGGGAAGCCTGTTTGCTGATACATAATCTACATAGAGAGCTGGAGGAGGAGTTTCAAACTGGAGGTAGGTTCATTGGATGATGATGATTATTTTTGGTAAAGTACACAGGACATAAAATTGACATTTTAACCATTTTTAAGTGTATAGTTCAGTGGTATTAAGTACATTCACATTGTTGTGCAACCCTCGCCACCATACAACTCCAGAACTTGTCATTATTCCAAACTGAAACTCAGTACCCATTAAAGAGTTACTCTCCATTCTCCACCCCTAGACCCTGGCAAGCACCATTTCATTTTCTGTCTCTGAATTTGACTACTCTAGGTACTTCATATAAGTGGGATCATACAATATTTATCTTTTTGTGATTGGCTTATTTTGCGTAGCATAATGTCTTCAAGGTTCATTTATATTGCCGCATATGTCAGAATTTTATTCCTTTTTCAGACTGAATAATATTCCATTGTATGTATATACCACATTTTGTTTACCCATTCATCTGTTGATGAACAGTTAAGTTGCTTCCATGTTTTAGCTGTTGTGAATAAAGCTGACTGGGTGCGGTGGCTCACGCCTGTAAAACACTTTGGGACGCCAAGGCAGGCAGATTGCTTTATAGCCTAGGAATTGGAAACCAGCCTGCGCAACACAGCGAAACCCCTTTGCTATAACAACAACAACAACAAATTAGCCAGGGATGCTGGTGTGTGCCTGTAGTCCTAGCCACTCAGGAGGCTGAGATGGGAGGATCGCTTGAGCCTAGAGGTTGAGGCTGCAGTGAGCTGTGCTTGTGCCACTGTACTCCAGCTTGGGTGACAGAATGAGACCCTGTCTCAATAAATAAATGAATATGCTGCAATGAACACATGTGTACAAATATCTCTTAGAGACTTTCCACTCTTGGTTATATACCAAGTAGTGAAATTGCTGGATCATATGGTAATTCTGTGTGTAATTTTTTGAGGAACTATTATACAATTTCCCACAGGCTGTGTCATTTTACATTCCCACCAGCTAAGCACAGGGATTCCAATTCCTTTACATCCTCACTAATACTTGTTATTTTCTGGAGGCTTTTTGTTTGTTTTTTAATAATAGCCATCCTAATGGATGTAAAGTGGTATCACATTGTACCCTAGGATTCATTTTGTAAGGCCGAATGTGTAAGTTTGCACAATGTTTTATAAAAATTAGATTTAGTTGGCAATACTGAAGGTCAGAAGCACACAGGTAAAATTTCACATTTCTGTCTTCTCATGAAAAATCAGATGACCCAGCAGGCACTGGACTCTAATTCTTGCATGGAAATTATTGACTAGAGATGAATGACTGCTGCCCCTTCTGGATATGGTAGGAGGTACACTCTTAAGTTTTCCACAGATCCCACCACTCCTTATTGCAACCCTCTTTCACGCCCCAGATGATCACTTATTTAACTGGCTAAGCTTAGAAGTATTCGAATTTGCAACCAGTTTCTGACTTACAGAGTATTAAAGATGAGATGGTCTTGTGAAATGTTAAATGTAGAACATTGAGTAGGAATAATTTTTTCCAGGATTACTCTTCTCAAGAGTAAAGAATAAAATTTATTTGAAAGAAAAGTTGGAAAACTATAGCAATATAAAAAGATGTATATATGTGTGTATATATACACAAATGTCTTTTTATATACACACATATATACACACATATATCTTTTTATATATAATATGCTCAACATTTAATCAACAAAAAAAAAAACTTGGGCACCTAAATGTACCAGGTGTTGTTCTAAACACTTGAAAGATATCACTGAACAAAATAAGCATGAACCTTTGTCCTATCTTTGTAACACTTATATTCTAGTTGAAGGAGGGGTGCAGAAAATAAACTGTAAGCATAATTAAATAAGCAAATTATATATTAAGTTTAAAAAGCAGGACACAAATTATTAATTATAGTTAATATGCCAGGTAAAAATCATACCTCTTTTAAAAGTGAAATAGGCAAAAAAGTTAATAATTGTATAGTTTTGAGATTTTATATATTTTTGTATTCCAAAATTGTATTGGCATTGTTTTAATTAGGCAATTTAAAAATAAATTTAAATTTTTGTGGCAAATTAAAAAAAAGTAGTTCATTCAATTGTTGCAACTAATTTTTTCACAAGAGGCTAAAAATAAGTAAGTGGTGTTTGGCCATCTGGTGCCCCAAATTCAGAGGTAGAGATTTAGCTTCTGGGTCCAAATTTGTGAATTTTTTTTTCTATACTTAAAACAATACAAAGGTTGATATCAAACTTGAACTTTAGGAAAACCTTATCTCCCAGAAACAGGAACCCTCAGGGTTTAAAGCAGGCATTTTATTTTTCCAGGGGTAAAACACATAATCTTAAATCCACATATATTTGGGTTGAATATCTTTAATATTGATAAAAATGCTGATTTAGGAGCCATTCTTGGCATATATGTTTTTCTTTATTTTTCAACTAAACTTTATAATGCCTCCACCTTTAAATCTTTCTGAGAAACATTTTTATTGATGTATAAGTACATATATGTACATACACAGATGTGTATAATATATATACACACACTATACATTAAATATGTACACATACATACATATAATTTGATGAAGTTTTGCAAACAGACCATACCTGTTAAACCAATGCCAGATAAAGAAAGGGAACATTTACAGTTCCACAGAAAGCCCCGTACTGTCTCTTTCCAATCACCAAGCCCCCAAGGCTAATCACTTTCTGAATTTTTAACAGCACACATTAGCTTTGGTTGCTTTGTGCTTTATATAAATGGAAGCATAGAATGCCTCCATCTGATGATGTGATTTAAGTGGAACCACACTTGGAAAGCTCAGAATTACAAAATTATTTATATTCAGCTTCATTGTTTCATTTACTATCTGATTCAAGTATAATTAGTTTCAGGGTTAATACCACTTGCCTGGTGGTAGGAATGGCAGAGCTGTCACTAAAAGGTAGAGTCCCAGGTTTCTTTCCTGAAAATCCTAATCCAGCTAGTAGGATTGGGCCCAGGAAACTGTATTTAATCAAATAGGTGATTCTTATCAAGAATCCCGGGAAATCCTGCTGCAGTGGTACCCCTGGTGGCTGGCCAGTTTTATAACAGCAGGTAGGGATTGTTGGCGAACAGTTCAAAAGAACTAAGTCGGTGTAATCAAACTTGCTTGGTAAGAATCAAGTAGAACAGTTACTTAAATAAATTTCAAATAAAATTTATTTGAAAGAAAAGTTGGAAAACTATAGCAATATAAAAAGATGTATATATGTGTGTATATATACACATGTCTTTTTATATACACACATATATCTTTTTATATATAGCATGCTCAACATTTAATATATGCACACATATATAATATGCTCAACATTTAATCAACAAAAAAATATTTGCTGGGCACCTAAATGATGCCCAGCTTAAATCCCTACTTAAAAGAGGGATTCCCAGGGCTCTTCCCTGGAGATTCCAACTCTGTAGAGCTGAGGCTAGTTCCAGGAATCTGTATTTAACAAGAGCCCTGGAAACATTTTGCTAATTAGTTAAGACACGTGTATGCAAAAACTGTAAGACTGGTGCCTTGGCTTCTTTGGTCATAAGAGCAATGGCTGGAATTTGGGGTGCTTTTTAACATTACATGGCTCCACAGGTGTCCTAGTTTACTGTGTTTTTGGTCTATATCTGCCTAGTAGACCTCAAACACCAAAGCAGACTAGTGCTTAATTTTGGTGTCCCATTTATATCCTAATATTTAGTTTTCTACTGGGAATCTTGCATTAGATCCTGAACTGAAATACTGGCAGGTCACTGGGCTAATGGCATTCTATTGTTTTAATTTCTGGAGTGATGTTGAGACTCATATAGGTAAGTCTGGCTTCATGAACGGAAGGGTGCAGCAGCAGCCTGGTTTGTCCACATTTTGTTTTATCTGATAAAAAAGAAAGTTGATTGAGATCTAAGTTTTACTAAGTTGCTAAGACAAAAAAGTGGGAATTTTCCAGCCAACTGTTCTTGACTTAAAAGCTAACAAAGGCAACTATGTGAAATGAATGGTAAATGTTGCTATAAACCTTTGTGTTGGGTACTGAGTTCCTAAATGTGGGATATTTAACTTCACATTCATCACCATGTGCCACTTGCTTACCCATTGTGACAAAAGTGATTCCATTGCTTTCCTTTCTCTAATTAGTGAATAAGAGGTACATCGTTCTGAAGGTTTGGGGTCTAAGTTCAGTCTATCAAACTAAAATTGCATATAGTAAAATTTATCTTAAAAATCCTATAGAAAGGCATAATATTAAGATTGACACACTGGTCTTACTTGTGTTTCTCCAACAAACTCTGCCCATTTCCTCCTTTGGGCTTTCACCCATGCTATACCTTTTCACCAGCATGTTCTTCCCTTTGACATTCACACATTCACACCAGAGTTCCTTTTTTTTTTTGAGATGGAGTTTCACCCTTATTGCCCAGAATGGAGTATAATCTCATCTCACTGCAACCTTTCCCTCCCGGGTTGAAGCGGTTCTCCTGCCTCAGTCTCCTGAGTAGCTGGGATTACAGGCATGCTCCACCACGCCCAGCTAATTTTCTATTTTTAGTAGAGACAGGGTTTCTCCATGTTGGTGAGACTGGTCTTGAACTGCTGACCTCAGGTGACCCGCCCTCCTTGGTCTCCCAAAATGTTAGGATTACAGGCATGAGCCACTGTGCCCAACACACACTGCAGTTCTTTAACATCACTTGAATCCTGGGTTAAATGTCATATTCTCAGAGAGACCTCCTCTAGACACCCAATCCAAAGTAGCAAGTCATTCCCTACCACAGTGGTTCTCAAAATATGGCCTGGGAATGCCAGGGATTCCCCAAGATCTTTGCAGGGGGTCTGTTAGATCAAAACTGTTTTTATAATGATACCAATTCATTCTTCGCCTTTTTTAAGTAAACAGCATGCAAAACTCTTTTACTGTCAGATGTTTTTCTTAACTTTTTAGTTCGTTTATTATATGCCTTCTCCTAGGACTATCAACACCACAAGAGCAGAGATCATGCCTATCTTCTTTACTACTGTATTTTCAGAGTTTTAGATAAAGCCTAGCGCATAATAGTTGCTTAACAAATATTTGTTAAATGAATGAAAAGACAATGGATAAGGAACAGGAAAAGAAACAAAATCAAGAAAAGATAAAAACAACCGCAAGGGCATATAACAATGTTAAATGTTGTCTGTACTCAAGGAAATAGGACTTTAAATGAAATTTTTAATAAAGATATCAGGCCGGGCACAGTGGCTCACGCCTGTAATTCCAGCACTTTGCGGGGGCCGAGGCAGGTGGATCACGAGGTCAGGAGATCGAGACCATCCTGGCTAACATGGTGAAACCCCATCTCTACTAAAAATACAAAAAATTAGCCGGGCCTGATGGCGGGCACCTGTGGTCCCAGCTACTCGGGAGGTTGAGACAGGAGAATGGCGTGAACCCGGGAGGCGGAGCTTGCAGTGAGCCGAGATCGCACCACTGCACTGCAGCCTGGGTGGCAGAGTGAGATTCCATCTCAAAAAAATAAGTAAATAAAAAATAAATAAAAAGTGATAGTACTTGGTGCTCGTAAGGCTATAGTGAGATAGGAATTTTTACTCCTGGCTGAGTGTCTACTGTTTCACTGTTTTTGGAAAATAGTAAGAGCCTTCAAAATGTGCCTACCCCTGCTTTTTTTGTGTGCCTACCCTTTTTGAAGCAATAATTATACTTCTAGTGATTATTTTTTAAGGAAATAATTTGAAATATCGAGTGCATTATTTATAGTAATAAAACAGGAAAAAAACCTAAATGTTGAAAAATGCTTCAATGGTTAACATCAATTATAATATATCCATGTAATGAAATATTTTATAGTCATTGAAAATAACATTTGTAAATCATGCTTAATAGTACAGAGAAATGATTATATTTATAATTTAAATGAAAAAGCATGATTATAATTTATCAACACTGATCTCAACTAAAAAAGTACCAAAAATACTGGCATGAAATACATCAAAATTGTAATAATAGTTATCTTCAGTTGATAAGATTATGGATGATTTTTATTTTCCTTATATTTTTCAAGTTTCTCACAATGAGTCTCTATTAATATAATAAGGAAGTTATTTTAAATCACAACACATATGCTACAATTTAATGGGTAAAATGTTTAAAATTCTCAGTTGTTAAACTGTCAAAAAAAAATTGGAGAAACAAAATGGCATAAAAATTACGATTTGAGCATTATGAGTCAGTCTGCCTGAATTTGACTTCTCAGCTGTGTGATTAACTTGCAAGTCATTTAAATCCAAAATCTCAAATGTTTTCATCTGTAAGATGGGATAATATGACTTAGAGGGTGGCTATCAGGATTAAATTTTATATATACATATATATCACACACACACATGTCTTGGCCTAGTACTTGATATCTGCTAACACTGAATAAACATTACTTCTTATTATATTTAACTACTTTTTAATCTAGACATATTTCGGAAAATAAATTTAAGATCTCCTGGCTTCCCGATTGCTCAGCTAATCAGTGTCCACTGACAAGATCACAGAGGTCTGTTTCTCATAGCCTGGCTCTCCATGTACTTAGAGGAATATACCAAAGAAGATAAAACCAATGCTCAGAACACAAGCCTATGGGGAAATTGGTGAAAGCTAATAAATAGACACCAGTGAGGCGTCATTAGACTTTAAGGCTTAAAGGTGGCTATAAAAGGCAAGCTAAGTGACAGAAAGCTCTGGCCACCAGAGACTCCAGCTATGCTTGGGGCTCTTAGCAAGTAGGGGAGAGTTTTCTCACTGTGCTGCCTGGGACACAGACAATTCTCTTTTTGTGTTCTATATCTAATGCTGTTTCCTCTCTCCTGGAGCACCAACTGCTGGGGAGGACCCAGCCAGCAGCCTGGACGCCATCTTGGACATCTCTCCCTTCCCCTCTTTCACAGAGTTGAATTTATCTCAAAACCCTGCTGTTTTGACCCCCTAAACATCTCTCCCTAATCTTCCCACTCCTTTCTGTCCTCAGTGCCTCTAGCCTGAAACTACAATCTCTTCAACTGTCTGCCTTCCGCTGCCCCCTCCTATCCTCCTCGCTATAACAAGGCTCCTCAAGAATTATATGATGTTGTCTCCCTTCTGTGGTAAAGCATTTCTATGATTCTCATCATTGTTGCTCTTTGGATAAAGCCTAAACTTTTGCTGAACTTATTAACCTTCTAGTATTCAAACACCTTAATTATGGAATTATGTTCAGATTCTTGAAATCAACAGGGTCTCAGTTCTATATTTTCTTCCTGAAACCTCTCCATGCTCAAACTCTGTCACTCTTCCCTCCCCCTACTCATATGTTATGGACTGAATATTTGCGTCCCTCAAAATTCATATGTTGAGGTCTCAACACCCAAAGTGACCATATTTGGAGATAAGGCCTTTATGGAGGTAATTAAGGTTAAATGAGGTGATAAAAGTAGGACCCTGATTTTATAGTACTAGTATACATATAACAAGAGAAACTAGAGAACTCACTGTTTCTCTGTCTTTCTCCCTGGCAGGTGAGAACACAAGTGAGAAGGCACCCATCTACATGCCAGGAAGAGAGCCCTCTCCAGAAACTAACCATGCTGCTACCTTCATCTTGAACTTCACAGCCTCTAGAACTTTAAGAAAGAAATTTCTGTTGATAAGCCACTTTGTTATGACATCCTGAGCTGACGAAAACGCAATACCCTGAAAGCCTCCACTTCCTCTCTCATGACATCTTTCAAAAGACCTCAGCCAAGGCAACCTTTTCAGTAGGAAGTCTGAGGAAATGAGTATAATCCTAAATTACTCATCTGGGTATAGTACCCATCCCCTGACTCTCAGAGAACCCTGAGTCATTACCACTCTCTCTCACAACATTATCGCTTGCCAGGATTTGAATATGTCCCCTCCAACATTCAGATGTTCAGAATTAATGGACAATGTAATAGGATTAAGAGGTGTGACCTTTAACAGATTAGGCCATGAGGGCTCCTCCTTCCTGAATGAGATTAAGGCCCTTATAAAAGAAGCTTTGCAAAGCATTTGGTTAGCTTGTCCTTTTGCCAACTGACATGTGATGATACAGCTTTGCTCCCCTCTGGAGGTTGCAGCACCAAAGTACCACCTTGGAGGCAGAAGGGACTGTTCCCTCCGTCATCAGCCAGTACTTTGATCTTGGACTTACCAGCCTCCAGAACTGTGATAAAATACATTTCTTTTCTTTATAAATTACCCAGGTTGTGATATTTTGTTATAGCAGCACTAATGAATGAAGATATCGCTTCATGTTTAATATCTGGACCCCCCATCGGACATAGGCACCATGAAACCAAAGAACCCAACTCTGCATATCCCCAGGGTCTGTCATTTGGTCTGCTATGGTGATGTCTCTGTGAATATTTTGTTGAATTGATTTGAATGTTTGAAAGAGCAGGCTATTTTCACTCATTCTTTCTCTTTCCTAGCCACGTAAAATCTGTATTGAAATTTTTGAAGAATATATTGAAGAAAGGATGAATAACAACTTTCTTATTTTTTACTATTTTTAAAGAAAAAGAACAACTTTATGTGCAGAAAATTAACTTATAATAGAGTATCAAAGAATGATCTTTTATATGATTTATCAATATCTATGTGGTTAACACCAAATAAAGGAAGAATTGTAAAGTGTTGCTAAGACCAGCTGAGTGCAGCAGCTTAGGCCTGTAATCCCAGCAATTTGGGAGGCTGAGGTGGGTAGATCATTTGAGGCCAGGAGTTTGAGATCACCCTGAACAACATGGCAAAACCCCGTCCCTACTAAAAATACAAAAAGTAGCAGAGCATGGTAGCATGTGCCTGTAATCCCAGCTACTCAGGAGGCTGAGGCAGGAGAATTGCTTGAACCCAGGAGGCGGAGGTTGTAGTGAGCCAAGATCGTGCCACTGAAATCCATCCTGGGTGACAGAGCGAGAGAGTGTCTCATAAAAAAAAAAAAAAAAAAAAAAAAATTAAGACATTTATGTGGACTTTTTAATTCCCCTATGAATTGTAATACATAGTGGCTAAGAGAGAAACAGATATGGAGTTAGGCTGCCTTCAGAGGGACCCTAGCTCACCATTTAGCAGGTGCATGACCTTGAGAAACAGACTCTGTTTCTTTGTCACTCAATTTCCTTGGTTGTTCATTGGGAATAATAATTATTGCCTGCTTCCTAGAATTATTGGGGAAATTAAATGAGATAACAGAGCTCTTAGACTAACAGCCATCACAAAACACATAATAAGTACTTAAGAGATGGTAGCTATTATGATTTTTAAAATTAGAGAAGTTTAGGAAAAGGCAAATGTTGGTTTTGTTGCCCAACAGGCCACAGATCATGGGTTGGAACTATGGGTTAGGCACTGTTAAGAATTATGATTTCTTGGGCTCTCCTTCTGAAGTTACCATGTCCAGCACACACTATTTTATTTTATTTATACCCCTCTGTGTTCCAAAACGGGTTTGAGGGAGCTTACAGATGAATGTAAAATACAGCAAAGTAACATGAGTTAAAGGCAGGATGAAAGAAGAGAAAAAAGCAAGAGAAGAGACAGTAGGGCTAGAAAATAAATAATATTTTACTAAAATTATGAGTATGTTAAGGCTTATGATGAAATACTGAATCAAAGGAAGCTGGGATAGGAATGTTATTTTAATTTCTCCTCTAACTGCCCCCCTTTCATCTTATCTTTCTTTTTCAAGATGATTTAAATGATACTCTAATTTTTTTAAATCCCAAAACACTTTAGTTACTTTAAGCATCAAATCATTCTACACCTGTGGATGAAGACAGATTTTTTAAACGTATATATATAGAGAGAGTGGATCTCCCTATGTTGTCCAGGCTGGTCTCGAACTCCTCAGCCTGCCAAAGTGCTGGGATTATAGGCATAAGCCACCACAACCAGCCCAGACTTTTTTTTCCATATTTTGATACATACAGCTATATTTAAGCTTTGTGAATAGGTGGACATATTAATTAATGATGATGAAGGAGCTTAATACTTATTATGCCCCTGTGACCTGCTGGATACCAGTCCGAACTTTCACTAAGTTGTTTTTTGATATCACAACTTTGTGAAGTGATTAAATATTCCGTTTTACAGATGAGGCACAGAAGAGTAAACTACTATAGTTATGGGTAGCTAGAACTCAAATCCATGTCTGCCTCTGATGCCTGAACTGCCACCATCATCTCAGGCACAGCTATTTCAAGAGATAATATACAGATTTGCCCAAAGACATCAGAACAGTTCTAAAAGATCCTTGAAAAGCTCAGCTACTTGAATTTATTTTCCTATTGAGAGATCTTCTTGGTAAGTGATGCACATCATTACTTGACTGTGTTTACATAATTTGCCATACTGGTAACAGAAGAGAAATGTAGGGGTTGCTGGGAATAAACTGTTGGCATAGATATGCAGGACTACAGGAATTACTCAGAAGGTTCCAGATCGTCTCGCTTGAGTGTGAAAAAAAACAGCAATAAAACAGATTTCAGATAAGCTAATGAGTGTTAAGATTTGGGAGTAAATATGGCAGAGCTGAAAACCCATGTCAGGATCAGAGATCTTTAGAAATATAGTTGAAGCCAAGGGGGAAATGAGGTTGTTAAAGCTGTAACGCTTGTTTTGTTCATATCTGAACACTAGGAAATGACTCTAATTGGAAGTATGAACACTTCTTTCACTCACAGGTAACTTAGACTCAAAAGGCACAATGGAGGAAAAGGTTGAAATTAAAATGTCTCTAGTCATTTCTTCCTCATTCCCCCAGTAAGATACAAGAAGACTGGCATTAATTTATTACTACACAGGAATAGTGGGATTTAGCTTATAAAACATCAGGTCTGTTTGGGCATAGTGGCTCATGCCTGTAATCCTAGCACTTTGGGAAGTGGAGGCTGGCAGATCGCCTGAGGTCAGGAGTTCAAGACCAGCCTGGCCAACATGGTGAGACCCCATCTCCACTAAAAATACAAAAATTAGCCGGGTGTGGTGGTCCACACCTGTAATCCCAGCTACCAGGGAGGCTGAGGCAGGAGAATCGCTGGAACCCAGGAGGCGGAGGCAGAGGCTATAGTGAGCTGAGATCGTGCCACTGCACTTTAGCTTGGATGACAGAGTGAGACTCCGTCTTTTTTGTTGTTGTTGTTGGGGGAGAATGGGGTCTCGCTGTATTGCCCAGGCAGGTCTCAAACTCCTGGGCTCAAGCTCTCCTCCCACCTTTGCCTCAAAAAAAAAAAAAAATTTAAAAAAATAATAATCAGGTCTAACCATATTAACTATGTACAATTCTCTGAATATTCCATGAATTTTTTTATTTTTAATTTTTTCATGAGTGTAAGTACATGTGACTTTCAATGTGTCTTGATTATATGGTTCCTCCTGTGACCTACTATCTTCTTTTACTCATCCTTTAGGTTTTGGTTAAAACAGAACAAATGAGTTATACACTGCACGCCTTATACCCAGTTTCTAGGTATGGCAGGGATTGACAAACTGTGTTCAAATGTAGCTGCCTGCCTGTTTTCTCTTTTTCTTTCTTTTCTTTCTTTCTTTTTTTTTTTCTTGAGACGGAGTCTTGCTGTGTCACCCAGCCTGGAGTATAGTGGTGCAGTCTCAGCTCACTGCAACCTCCGCTTCCTGGGTTCAAGCAATTCCCCTGCCTCAGCCTCCCAAGCAGCTGGGACTACAGGTGTGCACCACCACGCCTGGCTAATTTTTCATGCCTGGCTAATTTTTTGTATTTTGGTAGAGACGGGGTTTCACCATGTTGACCAGGACAGTCTCGATCTCCTGACCTCGTGTTCTGCCCTCCTCTACCTCCCAAAGTGCTGGGATTACAGGCATGAGCCACTATGCCCTGCCTTGTTTTTGTCATTATAAATTTGCTGGACCACAATGAGCTCATTTGTTTACGTATTGTCTATGGCACTTTTGCACTTTATTGGCAGAGTTGAATAGTTGTGACAGACACTGTCCGGTCTGCAAAGCCTAAAATATTTGCTATCTCACCCTTTACTGAAAAAATTTGCCAACTCTGGTGGTAATAAGAGAGAGACTTTTATTTCTCAGTTTATATGTCAAAACAAAAAATACGCAATGGGGTGATTTGTATGTGTGTGTGTGCGTGCTTTTCTGTATATACATTTTCTCTAAAAATGTTTTTAATTAAAATATTTTAAAGTCTGCAGCTCAAATTATATTTCTGTGAAGACTTCTATCATGGTCTGCCTCCTATATGTTTCCAGAGAGGTATTAGAGTTTTCTATATTAGTAGCTATTATATTGCATGGCAATTAATGTTTCCATGTCTGTCTCTTAGACAAGCTCGTGAAACTTCATAATGACAGAGACTGAGCCAATTATTTTTTTTCTAGGGGCTAATCAAGAATACGATGGTTTTACAGCATAATCAGAGAAAATGCTTCTCTGCCTTTTCACAAAGTTTTACAAAGTATTTTAGTAATGATTGTTTAATTATCTTCCAGTTTTTGCTCAAATATTACCTAATCAGAGAACACTTCTCTGAATACCCTATATAAAAGAATAGCCAATTACACTCTAATCCCTTTATTTCATTTTTTATTTTTTAAAATCAATTTTATTGCATTTATTTAGGGTATAAAACATGAGGTTGTTGGATACATAAATAGTAAATTGGTTACTCTACTGAAGCAAATTAACATAGCCATCATCTCACATAGTTACCCTTTCATTGTGACAAGAACAGCTAAAATCTACTCATTTAGCAGAAATCCCTAATACAGTACAATTTTTTAAAACTATAATCCTCATGTTATATATTAGGTTTCCGGACTTGTTCATCCGATATATCTGCTACCTTTTTTTTTTTTTTTTTTTTTTCCTGAGATGGAGTCTGGCTCTGTAGCCCAGGCTGGAGTGCGGTGGCACGATCTTGGCTTATTGCAACTCCTGTCTCCCGGATTAAAGCGATTCTCCTGCCTCAGCCTCCTGAGTAGCTGGGGTTATAGGTGCATGCCACCATGCCTGGCTAATGTTTGTATTTTTAGTAGAGATGAGGTTTCACCACGTTGGCTAGGCTGGTCTCGAACTCCTGACCTCAAGTGATCCGCCAGCCTCAGCCTCCCAAAGTGCTGGAATTACAGGCGTGAGCCACCACACCCCATGTCTGCTACTTTTTATCCTCTAACCTAGATCTCCTCATTTCTATCCCACTCCGCCCCTGCCCCTAGCAGCCACTGTTTTATTCTCTATCTCTGTATATCTGTATATTTGAATTTTTTTTTTAGATTCCACATAAAAGTGAAAGCCTTCACCATTTTTCTTTCTGTGTCTGGATTATTTCACCTAGCATAACATTCTCCAGGTTTATTAATGTCTGGCAAATGGCATGATCTTCTTTTTAAGGCTGAGTAATATTTCACTATGTATGTGTATATATATATAGCAATTTATACATTCGTTGATGGAGTCAGCTTGTGTCCAGTTCTGGGCTATTAGGAATAATGCTGCCGTGAATATAGGAGTGCAGATGTCTTTAGGAGGTGGTGATTTCACTT
This sequence comes from Piliocolobus tephrosceles, assembly GCF_002776525.5. NCBI lineage: Eukaryota > Metazoa > Chordata > Mammalia > Primates > Cercopithecidae > Piliocolobus > Piliocolobus tephrosceles. Next base: position 59,655,542 of record NC_045441.1, read on the forward strand.
CCTTTGGTTATGTACTCAGAAGAGGAATTGCTGGGTCATATGGTAGTTAGTTACAGTTTTAATTTATTTAGGAACCTCCATACTGTTTTCTATAAAGGTCACACTAATCTATATTTCTAGTGACCATGTACAAGGGTTCCCTTTCCTTCACACCTTCTCCAACATTTGTTATCTCTTGACTGGCAATAGCCACGTCAACGAATGTGAGGTGATGACTCACAGTAGCTTTGGTTTGCACTTCCCTGATAATTGATGATGTTGACCACCTTTTCGTGTACTTGTTGACCATTTTTATGTTTTCTGAGGAGAAATGTCTATTTATGTCCTTTGCCCATTTTTAAATCAATTTATTTGTTTGTCTACTATTAAGTTGCATGAGTTTTGGATACTATCCCTTTATCGAATGTATGGTTTGCAAACACTTTTTTTCAGTCCATAGATTGCTGTTTCATTTTGTTGATTGTTTCCTTTTCTGTGCAGAAAATTTAGTTCGATGAAATCTCATTTATTTACTTTTGCTTTTGTAACCTGAGCTTTTGGTGTAATAGCCCAAAAACTATTGCCAAGGCCAACGTAAAGGAACTTTTTCTTCTACGTTCTCTTTTGAGAGTATTATAATTTCAGATCTTACATTTAGTTATTTAATCCATTTTGAGTTCTTTCTTTCTTTTTAGACACAAAGTCTTGTTTCATTGTGCAGGCCGGAGTGCAGTGCCTATTCACTGGTACAATCATAGTGCACTATAGCCCCAAACTCCTTGGTTTAAGCAATCCTCCTGCCTCAGCCTCTTGAGTAGCTGGAGCTATAGATGTGTTCCACCACATCCAGCTTTTGAGTCTATTTTTGTGTATGGTGTCAGACAAGGGTCTAATTTCATAATTTTGCATGTAGATCTTCTACTTTTTAATTTTTATGAAACATATAGCTACTTAACACAGTATTTGTTAATTTATGTCCCTTCTCTTCTCACCCCACTAAAGTGTCAACTCTCCACGGGCAAGTACTTAGTCTTTACAGTTTGCTGCTATATTCTCAGTGCCTAAACCATGGCTTGGAACATAAGAGTGAAACAACTATTCTTATCTTCATTTAATATAAGATGTTCCCTTATTTTATGTACCATTAAGAAAGCAAAATTTCTACCACTATGCAATGTATGCATGTAAGAAATCTGCACTTGTGTCCTCTAAATCTATATATTTTTAAAAAGCAAGATTATTTTAATTAAACTACAAAATGCCACTGATTATTAGATGCACCTTAGTGTCAGAGTTGTTAAAATGAAAAAACAAAAAATGTGTCTTGGAATCAATGTAATAAAGTTAAGAACTATCTTCACCTCCCACCCCCAACAACGACGATTTGTTGATTAGCTACTGGCTTTCATAACTGCCCTAAGAGTTTTCAATCCTTATAACAATTTCTGCTTTCTGGAAGGGAACACTGAGTTTTGCAGTATCAAAGAAACTTTCTCAAGATCAAAGCATGAATCTGGGATTTAGAGTCCATAGCCGCCATGTCCATGTGATTGGAATCCAGCAATAGGGTACCTCCTTAGCAATATAAACTTGCCATTAATTAAAAATTTATGATTATTTAGTGATTATCTCCATAAGACATGTTTAAAAAACATAACTACAATATTATTATCATACCAAGAATTAACAATAATTCTTTTACGTCATATGATATTCAATCAAATTTTAAATCTTTGATTTAAAAATTTTAAAATAACAACTTTGAGATGTAACTTACATTCCATAAAATTCATACTTTTAAAGTATACAATCTGATGATTTTTAAAGTATATTTGTGCAACCATCACCACTATCTAATGCCAGAACATTTTTATCACTTCTAAAATGAACATCTCATACCAATTAGCAGTCATACCCTATTACCCACAAACTTCCCAGTCCTAGGCAACCATTAATCAATTTTTTTCTTTCTATGGATTTACCTATTCTAGACATTTCATATAAATGGAGTCATGAAATATCTGACCTTTTGTGTCTAGCTTCTTTTACTAGCATGTTTTCATGGTTCATCAATGTTGTACAATATATAATTAATTCATTCTTTTTGGTGGCTGACTATTATTCCATTGTATGGATATACTACATTACATTTATATGTTCATCAGTTGATAGACATTTGGGTTGTTTCTACTTTTTTGCTATTATGAATAATTCTGCCATGAACATTTATGTACAAGTTTTGTGTGGACATATGTTCTCAATTCTCTTGAGTGTATACGTAGGAGTGGAATTGCTGGGTCATATGATAACTCTATGTTTAACTTTTTGAGAAACTGCCATACTGTTTTCATAGTGGCTGCCTCATTTTACATTCTCAACAGCAATGTATGAAGATTCCAATTTCTTTACAACCTTACCTGAACTTGTTATTGTTTGTCTTTTTTATTATTCCTATCCTAGGGAGTATGAAGTCATCTTATTGTGGTTCCATTAGTTTTTAAAGTATTGGTTTCTAAGTCTGCAAACTGTAATTGATCCTTGTGGTTGTGATCTCTGAAAATTCGGCAAATTGTCATTACAGTCATATGTGTACACACCCACTTCTATTAAATCCCCAGCGCTCAATCTGATGGATTTTAACAACACTCCTGTGGAGTAAGTTGATAGGAAAATCATCATCTCCAAGAGGTATAAGCTGAGAGACACTGCCAGCCAAAAGTAAATCACCTTATTCACAGTTTGGTATTTTATTACCAGGTCGCTCTGCCCATAGATAAGGAATGGGAGAAATAAGAGACACAGAAAAGACTCACTGAATTATATACTCCATTAGAATATCTAAATCTAAAGCAGAACTTGCATCTACAATATGTATTTTTATGATTTGTCCATTTGCTTTTAAAGCCAGGAAGGTGACAATAAAAAGACTCTGTATCATGTAAAGTGACACGTTTTATTTTTCATATTTGTTCCCCAAAGAGGTAGCAGTGCAAAGAAATGGCACCTCTCTAAAAGCCAAAGCACTTCCATCATTCATGAGCTCTCTGTGGTGCTGGCAGAAAAGCAGATATTTCAGTTATCAAAAATCAAGACACAGTTTAACTTTTATCAGGGCCTTGATATAAATTGTGCATGTGCATATGTATACAGATCTGTTTTATATGAGATACCTCAGCCATAAGAAATCATTGCTTACTGCTGTTTGTCAATCAGAATAAGACTGTAATGTTTAGATGAGGGTTGTTTTTGATAAAGCAGTGGGCAGAAGCAAAAGGACAATGAAATACCACGCCTCCCCCACAAAAGCCCAAATTCCAGTCTTGCAAATGTCTATTGCATAATTTATCTGTCTAATGACCACTCTTAGAAAAAAAGGAAACAAAAGGAGACCGTTCACACTGTTAAGTAACAACACGTAAATGCATATTTTATCAAGAAGATATTCCTAAATACTTTTAATTTTTCCAGGTCAACCTACTGTTGTGTCTATATATTGATTGCGCTTCTCAAACTAATCAATTATTTGTATACTTACTTCCATGAATACTCATTGCGTTAGTTAACTCAGATAGCCACATCATTCAATTCACCTACTTCACATGTGTGTTTAAATGGTACTCCGCAGTTGAGGGAGCACCCTGTCTAAAATTCAGCTTTCTCCCATAACCCCACCTCAGACCATCTCCTTATTTGTCTTGTCTTCAAAATAGTTATTATCTTCCAATCTCTTACGTAATATGCTTATAATAAATAAGTCACATTATTATGTAAGATCTATGAGGGTCGGAATGTCTGTTTGTTTTCTCTCTCCTTCCCTCCCCTCCTCCCCAACACACTATGTTATTTCTAGGGCCTGAACGGCCCCTGGTACACAGTTGGTGCCAAATAAATATCTGTTGGATAAATGAATGCATGGAAATGGCCACTACTTATTGGTTTTCCCAGTTTTTGGCTTCCCTAATGCCTTTGACATTTTTAAAAGCATACACTTATTAGTCTCTTTTCATTTTAGATAATTTCCCCATATTTGTTTTTCCTTTTTTTCTAGTTGTTTATTTGAGTTTGTTCTGCAGCTGCTTCTTTTCTCATTCTACATGTTCTCCCTTGTTATCTAAGCGACCCTCCCACCTTCATCATGTTGATGAGTCCGAGTGCTAAACCCTCCCCTATACACTACTGCCTATAGGTCATTTCTGCATTGAACACCTTAAATGGAATATGGCCCAAACAGAAATGATCACCTCCCTGTAAAATCTGTTGTGAACTTATAAACTTCACCTTGGTTAATAACTACTAATACCCAGCCTCCGAAGATGGCAATGTCAGAATCCTCAGGTTCTCTCCCTGATAATCTTATGAATTCTACCTCTCAAATATCTCTTGACTCCAGCTTCTCCATGTCCACAGTGTC